>NC_084567.2:19322500-19350000 GCF_033978685.3 Nerophis lumbriciformis | reverse complement strand
TTTTCATTTTCATACTTTTCAGTTGGCCAACATTTCTAAAAATCCCTTTTTTGTATTAGCCTTAAGTAATATTCTAATTTTGTGACACACGGAATTTTGGATTTTCATTTGTTGCCACTTCAAATCATCAAAATTAAATGAAATAAACATTTGAATGCATCAGTCTGTGTGCAATGAATAAATATAATGTACAAGTTACACCTTTTGAATGCAATTACTGAAATAAATCAAGTTTTTCAAAGTATTCTAATTTACTGGCTTTTACCTGTATATATATACATACAATATATATACATATAGTATATATATAGGACTGCGGCGCGAAGTTGGCAGAGTGGCCGTGCCAGCAATCTGAGGGTTGCTGGTTCAATCCCCACCTTCTACCATCCTAGTCACGTCCGTTGTGTCCTTGAGCAAGACACTTCACCCTTGCTCCTGATGGGCCTGGTTAGCGCCGTGCATGGCAGCTCCCGCCATCAGTGTGTGAATGTGTGAATGTGTGTGTGTGAATGGGTGAATGTGGAAAATAGTGTCAAAGTCCTTTGAGTTCCTTAAAAAAAGGTAGAAAAGCGCTATACAAGTACAACCCATTTACCATTTACCATATATATATATATATGTGTATATATATATATACATACATATAATATATATATATATACACACATATATATATATATATATATATATATGTGTGTATATATATATGTGTACATATATATATATATATATATATGGCTTTAAACCCCAAAAAAGTATCCATAGCACTTTGGTCAATTAGCATGTGAATAGCTATGAAAATATGAAACTAATAAACAGAATTATGTTCCAAACATACAAATAGGTAAAATGAGCATAAATAAAATGAATGGGCCTATTCGATAGATTAAAACCCACTAACATTTAAATTATGCTGGTTTCACTGGCAATATATATTTTAATTATCAAAGCTAATGTGTAATAACTGTTTTTTATCATGTCCATAATCTCTTTGGCTGTAGTGGACTGGTTATATATTTTTGTAGTACAGTATATTGAGCTGTTTTACATTGTTTTGTATTTTAAATGGACATTGTTGACAATAAAGCTTCCATTCTGTTCCATTGTCACATTTAGAATGAATTGGATCCACTTCTTTCTGTCTGTACACACACATGCTCGTTCCATATCAAAATGTTTCTGACTTTAATAAGCACAATATGAATCATGAGAATGGCAGATTTTTGCTGACTCAGCGATGCAAGGGTTCCAGATATAGCCTATTATTGTATTGTTATGGTTAGGACAGGAAGTAGTGCAGTTGAGAACCTTTTGTGTGGAAAGCGGGAGCATGCAGGACAAAGCTGAGGGTCCTCAACTACCGACCCTGTTTTTAGATTTGGGGAAACACAGTAGCACAGACATCACTCTTTAGTGGTTTGCTGAATGGCCACATTAATACAAAAACATTATATAAACATCATATACACATTATATATAGATAACAAGTTAGTAAAAATAAGTATTTTATTGTCTAGTTCCATTAGTGCAGACGTTTACTTTTACTTACTGTAATTTATATATTACTTTTGCTCCGATTCGTTCCCAACGAGCATCGTTGCTACTCATTATTCTTCGTTCATTTTTGGCAGCCGATGGCTGCAAGAAATACTCTACTGTCGCAGGCCAATCAAATCCAAAGAAAACGAACAAAAAGGTGTATGATTGGTTCTTTGTGTGAGGCGCCAATATAAACAGAAAGAGGTGTTCGCCCCAGTGTTCAGTATTTCCGAGTTCACACGGTAAACGTAAAACTGTATGTTTTGGTGTATAAATACTGTATATAAATTGCATTCTGTATATTTTTTTTAATGTTTCAATTTCCAAACCAACTGACATGCGTTGTTTAGAAGAGCTGTTTGGAAAACAACGCTTTTATATTGAAAATGACTTACATTTCCGCAGAATTCGACAAACGTCCAGTCAATTACTTGAAAAAGAATTACAGCTATTATTGCGTGTAGTATTAAAAAAAATGAATACATGTTGTAGAATGTTGTGTAAAACTTCATCACTTGTTCTTGAACGTTACCACACATCCGTGACCAAACACCCGTTCACCGAGGCGTTTCAAGATAAAATACTGTGGCAGTGTTTTTCCCTCTAAGAATATCAAGTCCCATACGTGTCACCAACGCCTTAAATGTCCTAAAACTGTTTTGGACTTGACTTGATTTCATTAAATTCCTAAATGACATAAAGAAAACAGTTTGGAGTTGCTGTCACGTGACTGTCACTTGACAATTACAGGATTATGGCTTCCCCAAAATAGCAGGTGTCAGGTAAAGTATCGAATTTTTAAAAGCTTAACTTTCCCTTTTAAAGATGATATTAAATACATGAAACAATATGAATATCTAACGCTGTGTCACATATTACAGTACAGCTGTACGGTATTTCTTCAGTGAATTCACAAATAAACAAGCTTTGTTATTGGGTTGTTAGCCTTAATTGTCATGTGACTATTTGTCACAATTATGACAATAAGACACTCATTAATTAAGAATCAATGAAAAATATATGTTCTTTGTTCATTCAAATTTTGAAGTACATGTGTGTGAAAGTGTCAAGGTGGATTCTGTTCAAACAAAGAACTTACCATGAACAATGGTAAATCGTTTATTCATTAATTAATCATACATTAATTGGTAGTATTAAAAAAGAAAACATGTGTTCCACTTAGTCTGTGGTATACTATTGCCATCCTTTTCCTTAGAGCTGAAATATGAAAGTACTTTTGTAATATGAAAATGTACTTCTTCACACACTGAAATATTTTAACCAGGTTTAATTATTTTTTTTAAAGTAAATAGACACATTAACTTTTCTTGGCAGAAGCTAAATCAAAATATTGTTATGTGTTCTTAAGAGCCATATAATTATTTGATGGTTTAAAATTGTGTATGTTCTTTCATTTTATTTTGTAAATGTAGTGTTTCATAATGGTTGCAGATCCAGGTTAGGTGATGTCACTTTTTGTTGTAAACTCGTCTGTTGTCCGATTGATATATAATAAATATAATTCGATATTAAGAATATGTGAAAGTTCGACTCCTACCTTGTTTACTTCCCGGGCGACCCCCTTAAAGTTTTGTAATCAATCAGAAATATCAAGCAGCTAAAATGCGCCAAACATGGGTAAGTGTGGAGAGAGTGTTTTGCAGTTTTCCCATCATGCATTGCAGGAGATTTAAATTGGTGTAACGTTTAATCATGTGTTGTGCTTGGACATTTTTTTTTATAACATCCACAAAGTTCAGTGAGCAGGTTGTATTACGTGTGACCATGTGTGTTTAGTTTATTTGCCCCATGAGTGGTAAAGGTTGTTTGGATTGGGTCTGTGAATAAGCCAAAGTGCAATTCATGGTCGTTAACCTGAATTAACGCAAGATAGTTGCAAATAAAAATTCAGTTGGAGGCACCCCGCGGGTCATATTCCTTATTAAATTTGTGACATCTCGCGGGCCAATCTGAACACCCTAAAGACACCCCTAAGGTATCTAGCATTTAGCGCGTTAGCTTCCATGCAAACAAAACATTAGCAGTATCACAGGTGTTTAACAAAGTGCCGTTATCATGTTTTTAGGATCATCCAAATTTTAAGTTTTATCGCTAATTCTGGAGTTCCCGGTCTCTGTAAACATGATCACCTACTCACCCATGCGACTGCGAGTTAAATGAAGAAAGGAGACAAGGTAATGAATGTCGCTAATTGTGCGACTGTTACCTATCTGCATTTAAGATTTGGTACTTGCTTCAGTTTGACTCTCCTTTACAATGTTTCCTCCCACTCGCAGGCTCAACAAAACAAACGATTAACTCGCTCAGCCTGCGATGTTCTCCGACTGAAAGCTTTGCTGATTCACGAGGGCTCGAGGAGCACCTCTAGCTCGGCAGACGTGGCGGTGAGTCATGAATGAATTATTGAAAAACCTAACAAACGCTATACACTCTAATTGTGATTCGGGTGAATCGAGTAGAAGATTCACTGGGAGGGCTGTGCGTGTGTGTGCGTGTGTGCATGTGTGTGTGCGTGTGTGTGCGCGTGTGCACGTGTGTGTGCGTGTGTGAGTATCAGATTCACTATAGTGAGTGATTCATAAAATCTTGAGTCAGTATGAGGACTTGAGTTCCCCATTGTTACAATAATGTGTAATTTAGACCACGGGTGTCCAAACTTTTTTCCACTGAGGGCCGCACACTGAAAAATGAAATATATAATATATATATATATATATATATATATATATATATATATAGATATATATAGATATAGAATAAAAATAAAGAATATATATATATATATATATATATATATATATATATATATATATATGTATATATGTATATATATATACAAACCCCGTTTCCATATGAGTTGGGAAATTGTGTTAGATGTAAATATAAACGGAATACAATGATTTTCAACCCTGCTTGGCACTCAGCATCAAGGGTTGGAATTGGGGGTTAAATCACCAAAATGATTCCCGGGCGCAGCCACCGCTGCTGCCCACTGCTCCCCTCACCTCCCAGGGGGTGATCAAGGGTGATGGGTCAAATGCAGAGAATAATCTCGCCACACCTCGTGTGTGTGTGACAATCATTGGTACTTTAACTTTTTTAACTTTATATTCAATTGAATGCACTACAAAGACAAGATATTTGATGTTCAAACTCATAAACTTTATTTTTTTTTTGCAAATAATAATTAACCTAAAATTTCATGGCTGCAACACGTGCCAAAGTAGTTGGGAAAGGGCATGTTCACCACTGTGTTACATCACCTTTTCTTTTAACAACACTCAGTAAACGATTGGGAAGCTTTGAAAGTGGAATTCTTTCCCATTCTTGTTTTATGTAGAGCCTCAGTCGTTCAACAGTCCAGGGTCTCCGCTGTCGTATTTTACGCTTCCCTTGGGCACAAAACTGAAAATAATACAGCTCTCCAAAAAGTGCACTTCTGCTGCTATTGGAACATCCTTCTGGGGTCCATCAGTGTGGCCTCCTCCAGGAATGACTGCACGTCCTTGTCCTGGAGGGAAAATGAGGGACAGACACAGCATAGAATTAGGGGGGAAATTAGCTGAATGTGAAGACTAGGGTGTCTGTTATTAAGTCTTTAGCATTAGTATGTGGAATTAAATGATGGAATGGATTAAGTAATGAAGTTAAACATTGTACTGATATGATCCACTTTAAGAGGTTGTTCAAATTAATAGTGCTTACAAAGTACAAAGAAGAATTATGAGAAATACTTTCAACCTTATTGAAAATAAGATATTCTTCATCTCAGTATATTAATAATGAATTAATTACATATTACAAAACTGTTGTATGTACTAATTCACAGATGTTATTTTATTATAAAAAGGTCAGTAAATGATGTATATATTTGTAAACGCTCTGAAGTGGGAAAGGGGTAGGATTAAATAAGCTTTACTTCTTACTACTCCTTTTCAGACATGATGTAAAGTGAAATGATATGAAACTATGATGTGTTATTCTGTAAGTGTGTTCATGCACAAAGTAAACTAAAGAAAGAAAGAAAGCACTAGTTTATTAGACAGACCTGCAAACTCTGGAGTGGTGTAGGCTACAAGATAACATTAACGTTATCAGACACATACACAAAGGCTAACGTTAACGTTATCGTTAGCCACTGACTATGCTTAAGTAACGTTAGTCTAGCTAACATTACTGCAGTCCTGGTTGACATAAGAACCTTATTTTAGCCTAAAGGCTACAAGTGAGCAGATATGGAAATTAACCGGCAACAGTTAACGTTAGTTACTCATCAGTACTCTCACTGGAATTGGCGCTGCAGCTTGAAGCAGAGGAAGAGGGGCTTGCTTCGTCATCTCTGTCGCTGCTTCTCCACGACACCTTTCTCGAACGTTCAGGTTATGTACGGCCTGAACATGTTTCATCATGCTTGTTGTGCTTCCCCCCTTACATGAGAGCGAAGCCTGGCAATAATTGCAGATAGCCGTTTCCTCGTCGTATTTTTTTGTAAAATGAAGCCATGCCTTGAGGCGTTTTTTCCGGCTGCTTCTTTTTTTATTTTTATTTTTTAAAATCTTTATTTATAAATTTCAATTACACAGAGGCGAGAAACAAAATCAGTACAGAACAGTACAAAAACAGTACAAAAGAGCGCCAGGGGGTTGTAAATTCAAAGTAACTAAAATAGAATACAAAAAAGTATATATATAATAAACCTTGTTGCTGCTTCTGTATCTGCCGCCTAATGACTGAGCTATGTCATTTTCTGGGACGTGTCACAGGGCATTTCCTGTGAGACGGGATTCGTTCCCAGGGATTCGAATAAAGAACCAACTGTTTTTCTTTACTATAGTGGCCTCGTTAATGGGAACCGGTTCTCAAAAAGGCATTGGAGTCCATGGAAACGGTTCTTTTCTTATCGAACAACCGGGAGAACCGGTTTCGAACATCATCCCTAGCGAGCGGTAACATCTACTTTTTAAATCTCGTTTAAATCTTTCAAAATGTACTTTTTGTAAAAGTGTATCAATCCACATCATCCCATTTTAAATATTTTTTCACGATCGCTTACATATTTGCCTCTAAATCTTTCAAAATACTCCCAAATCTGCACTAATGCAGGTAAATAAACAGTAGCCTCATGGGACTCTAGACCATCGCCTGAAACCTGGAAGAGCAGTTGGAGCAAAGCAAGTGTGGCTTCATGCTCGATGTTCATCACGGACATCGAGCGACAGTAGTAAAGAGTCTTTAAACACAAGTACAATCTCTAGTAACACCAGAAAAATATGTTAGATGTGTTGTTTGTTGTTTTTAGGAAAGAACAAGTCACTAAAACAATAACACAAAAAATGTTAAATATAACAGACTTTTGTGTTGAACATTTTTTAAGCTTTTTTAAAGAAAATAATTTGATGGCGTCAAATGGCCGGCAGCGGTACTCTGTTGTAATTCACTTTTTCACCACTTGTGGCAGTAATGACATTATCAAACAAACAGAAGAAGTCTGGAGATAAAGTCATAGTCATACTTTTTACACTTAAGTAACTTAAACGTTATTAACAGTGTGGTGAAGCAACAAATTTATTCTTAATGTAGTTTATTATTTTATCACAACATAATTGTATGTAAACGTACAGTATTTTCAATTATTTATGAGTCCCTTCTTATTTTCTAATCCGACCAACCTAAACCTACATTTTTTTGTCAAATAAGTAATAATTTTTGTGATTAAATATCATTTGACAAGGTTGTAAACCGTAAGTAGGCTGGATAAAATGATTGAATATGATTAAAATCAAGACTAGCATTACTAATTTCGTGTCAATATTTGAGTGGGAAAAGTTGGGCGCCGAAGTAAAAAAAGTTAAGATTAATTTTGATCTATAGATTTTAGCATATTTAGTAATGTTGTCCCGATACAACCTTTTTTTAACTTCCAATACAATACCAATATTGGAGCCTTGATACTGATATTAGTCTGATACGATATCATCGGGAATCATTGTGCATACTCTTATTGTTTAGCAGTGTGGAATGTTAGAAAATATTTGATCAAGTGACATTACTCAGAGAACATTGGTCGGTATGAAAACACTAGCCTTATAGAAGTTTGAAGTGGAGTAGTAATTTGTTTTTGGCGACACACCTCATCTTTATATGTACAAAATGTATCAAAACGTACCTGATGGTGACTTCCACCCTTCCTTTTGCGTCTGTACACTGCCTACGCTATTACCTTCGGCCCCAAAATATCTGTAATGTATGATGTATGATTGATGACATGCCGTTTGAGATCAGTCATGTGTGTGAGCCATACCAAAGACTAGATTTCACCTTTGAGTTTCATGGTCACTAAACAAGTTTGCATCTGTGCTGCTTGTTTAGCGAGATTTAACGGTAGAAGGATGACAGTCGTACCGTTGGAAGGGCTAAGTGTTGCTAAGTTTGTGGCTTTAGTGTTTTGTTTTAAGAAATTATTCATGCCATGGTGGTCTCCAAAGGTCTGGTTGTTCTGGATATTTCCCCGTGTCAGTTCTATAGTTGGTTTGGTTGAGCATTTAGCTAACGTTCTGTCAGTCACATGGATGCACACACAGTACAGCATGCATACTGTAGCAGAAAGATCCGTCAGTGGAGTATCAACCATGTTCCATAGTCTGCCCAGATTCAGGCTTGCCCTGTCTGCTACTAAAGTTGCTCACCCGAGCCATCAGACTGTTTGCTCAGCAGAAAGCCCAAAGACGGTACAAGGGAGAGAAGCATATCTAACAATCTGTCTCACCCCCGACCTCTGGGAGTGACGGCAAGGTCCTCGATTAGTCTAAATGTGTACCCCCGACTAATGGAGGAAAATAAGGCTGGCTGAAACGAGGAGGGGGTCCCCATGCTTTGTCACTCGGGCCAAGAAATATGGCCTATCTGCTGTTTGTCTCTGGCATGATTTTGTTTTGCAAGTGTGCTGTGGCTACAGGTCAGCGTCACACAAATCTCCCAGATATATTTGTACAATAAATAAAGGGGTAGGGATAAGGCCAGGCTCGTGTTTTGACTTCAACATATTTTTCGTTCATTGCACCACCAATCATCTCCTCCTCTAACGCTCGGCTACTTCAACCTTTCTCCGCCAATTGAAACCATTCCAGCACCACAATATTCAGCTGCTTCAATAAGCCCTGGCTCTGTATTGAACATTTCCACATTTTTCAATCTTAAATGCATGCTGTAAGTCAGGGGTGCCCACACTTTTTCAGCTGGCGAGCTACTTTTTAAATGACCAAGTCGAGGTATCTACTTCATACATATATGTACAGTATATATATATATATATATATATATATATAATTTTTTATAATTTTTTTGCCGTTTTTGTTCACATGTAAAAGGTGTACAAAATACATGCATGTTTAACAGAAATGCCATCTTTTCATGCCATCTTTCGTGAAGATATTCTTGTCTTCATGAAAGATGGCACAAGAATATAAGTTGGTGTATTACCTGATTCTGATGACTTGCATGGATTGTAATCAGACAAGATTCACAGTAGTGCTGACAACTTCCACATTTTCGATTTTACATCGTGGAGGAGAAAAAAAGTCCTCCTTTCTGTCCAATACGACATTGAAGTGGTTGGTTTTGGCATCCTGTTTGTCCAGCTTCCATACTCGTTTTTTTACACTTTACAAGAAATAGATCGACGGCAAACTCCGTGACTTGCTAGCTTGTTTGCGCTAGCTTTCGGAGACTCTTATTTTGTTAGCGCAGGCAGCATCGAGCAGCACTTTTATTGTGAAGACAGGAGCTGTGCGGTCAGTCTCTAGGCTTTTGACGGCACGGTTGGAATAAAAACTTTTTCTTGCCTTCCTGACGGTCTTTTTTTCCTTCACACTGAGCTGGCTGCAGCCAGCGTCATCTCACAAGATCCTCGGGAGCCTTGAATGTCAATCAAGTAACGTCATAGGGAAGATTTATGATCGCTAATTTTTAGGTGTATTTTTTCAATGCCTGGCTGGCGATCGACTGACACACACTGTGCGATTGACCGGTAGATTGTGATCGACGTAATGGGCACCCCTGCTTTAAGTAGTTACCAAGAAAGGATTGTATACATTTTGAAAACTTTGAAATATCTGGCATGTGCTACTGAGAAATGTTTCATGAGATTCGACTACGTAACATTATATCTGTGACTTTGTATTGGGTGTCACACATTTCCAGCAGATATATTTCTCACCTTTACTGTAGCTCACTTTTTTCACTTTTAGCTCACTTTTCACACATTTACTCACTTTTTTCACTTTCAGCTCAATTTTTTCACTTTCAGCTCAATTTTGTCACATTTAGCAACATTTTCTCACATTTAACTCATTTTTTTTACATGTAGCTAAATGTTTTCACATTTAACTCACTTTTTTCACTTTTAGCTAAATGTTCTTACATTTAGCTCAATTTTGTCATATTTAGCTCTATTTTCTTGCATTTAACTCACTATTTTCACTTAACTCACTTTTTTCACGTTTAGCAAACATTTTTCACTTTTAGCTCAATTTTCTCACATTTAACTCACTTTTCTCACATTTAGCTCTTTTTTTATACATTTAACTTACTTTTTGCACATTTAACTCACTTTTCACTCATTTAACTCACATTTAACCCTTTTCACATTTGACTTACTTTTCTCATATTTAGCTCACTTTTTTCACATTAAGCTCACTTTTCTCATATTTAACGCTTTTCGTCATATTTAATTTTAAATTAAATGTTGACTCTAAATGTTATATATAAATATTACATCTACATATACATTTTAAATATACATCTAAATTTTTAATTTAAATCTAAATGTTGGACCTAAACCTAAATGTTAGAATTAAATTCAAATCGTAAATCTAAATCTTAAGTGTAAATTTTAAATCTAAATGCTAAACATTGAATCTAAATATTTTCTCAAATGTAGCTCGATTTTCTCACATTTAGCTCAATCTTCTCACATTTAACTCACTTTTCTCACATTTAGCTTTTTTTCTCACATTTAACTCACTTTTCTTACATTTAGCTCTTTTTCTCACATTTAACTCACTTTTCTTACATTTAACTCACTTTTCTCACATTTAACCCTTTTCACATTTAACTTAATTTTCTCACTTTAAGCTTACTGTTCTCACATTTAGCTTACTTTTTTCACATTTAGCTCACTTTTCTCACATTTAACTTACTTTTCTCACATTTAGCACGCTTTCGTCATATTTAATTTAAAATTAAATGTTGAATCTAAATGTTATATCTAAATGTTGAATCTGAGTATAAATGTTAAATATACATCTAAATATTACATTTAAATCTAAATGTTAAATATACATGTTAGACATAAACCCAAATGTTTAATGTAAACATCCATCCATCCATCCATTTTCTACCGCTTATTCCCTTTGGGGTTGCGGGGGGCGCTGGAGCCTATCTCAGCTACAATCGGGCGGAAGGCGGCGTACACCCCGGACAAGTCGCCACCTCATCGCAGGGCCAACACAGATAGACAGACAACATTCACACTCACATCCACACACTAGGGCCAATTTAGTGTTGCCAATCAACTTATCCCCAGGTGCATGTCTTTGGAGGTGGGAGGAAGCCGGAGTACCCGGAGGGAACCCACGCAGTCACGGGGAGAATATACAAACTCCACACACAAAGATCCCGAGCCCGGGATTGAACCCAAGACTACTCAGGACCTTCGTATTGTGAGGCAGATGCACTAACCCCTCTGCCACCGTGAAGCCCTTAATGTAAACAATAAATCTAAATTAAAATTGGAAATCTAAATCTAAATCTTAAGTATAAACCTAAATCCTAAATCTAAATGTGTGCACAAAACGTTGAATCTAAATATTACATCTAAAACTTTAATCTGAATTTAAATTTCAAATCTAAACCTAAATGTTAAATCTAATTCTAAAAGTGAGCGTTAAATGTTTAATCTAAATCTGAATGTAAAATCTAAATCTAAATTTTTAAATAAAATCTAAATGTGAAATCTAAATCTAAATGTTAAATCTAAACCTAAATGTTAAATCTAAGTCTTAAATATACATTTTTAATCTAAATGTGAGCGCTAAATCTCTCGCCAAGTGTAACAATGAATATCTATAGAAATGCCAATTTTCAACCAATCTGAGGCCTCTCAGCCGTAAAGCCGTGCCCACATTTTTGCGTCTCAGTGCATGATATTCATAAATCTTTCCTACTGGAAAAGAAGGAAACATGACAAATGATAACACATAATACTAACAACGTTGCATCAAAATGTCAACTCCAAACGTGTGAGTGTGCATGGTGTTTTGCATAAAGACATATTTGAAAGCTAGACACTCAAACAGCTGATCGCTTCACTTCCGCATTTGGCAATGAATGGAATTGCTTCTTACGTTGAGGCAGTCTGCATGAATACAGCTATTTCTATTTGTATGTGTCCTTCATCATTTCGCTGCGCTGTTACTTCATGATTGTGTCACTTAAGAATATGTCTTAATTGTGAGAAATATATCTGCTAAAAAAGTGTGACTGAACTTTTACTTCAAAGTTATGGGGTGTGCCTTTTAAGAGGCGTTATTAGTAAGTGATGTCAGCGAGTGAGAGTGGAGTTTGCTATGTTAGCATCCTGTGTAAAGATGACACACATGAGTTGTTGGCATCAGACAGCAGCTCCAACTGTTCAAAAATGTTAGTGTGTGTATAGGTGTTTTTTGAAAATATTAAATAATACCGTGATAATAATAACTGTGATCATTTTGGTCACTATAACATTTTCGTTACATAGTTTGTACCTAATTGAATGGACAGAATTTGGTACCAAACCACGAGCATCATTACCCGCCGTATTTCACAAAGTATAAATAATGTCATTGTAATGTGTAACGAAATTGTAAATTAATTAGATTTTTCGTAACTAAAAAACAATATTAGCGTTACTACCGCAATTACTTTTCCTTAACAGAGATTGTCAACAGGTCAAAAATTCATGGTTTCCACAGAATTTCATATTTTTCCGTCAAAAGAATCGCTGGCATTTTTACCACATTTCCCAACCCATTTGAACCAGATTCAAATCATTCAGTTTGGCAAGTTCCGTATACCTGTAAATGTAAATGTTGACCGTATGTTGTCCACATCCCCAAAATTCCAACTTCAGATCGACTACATTGTCTATAAATAGACAGGGGTTCTTTAACCTTTTTGACCTCGGGGTCCAACTTTTCCACTACTGAGGGGCCTGGAGCCCACTCAAATATTAACAATGATTTAGGAATCTTACTCTTAATATAATATTTATATCTTACCTGTCTTTAACAACCTTGTAAAATGATATTGAACCATGTGTTTATCACAAATTGTTTTATTTATTTACCACATGGTCTTTTTAGGGTTAGGTCAGGCTGATTAGAAAAATAAGTACTAACCAAATATATGACAAAGAAAAGACTCATAAATAACTTTTTCTTTTTTTTTTTTTTACATACAATTATGTAATGATGAAATAAACTAAATAAATAATAAATATGTTTTTTTAACTAAACAGTCAATATAATTAAAGTGCAAATTAAGATACAGCTTCATTAATTTTGTCATATTTTTGCACAAATGCAGAGAATAATTTCGCCACACCTCTAGTGTGTGTGTGACAATCATTGGTACTTTAACTTTAACTTAAGCAACCTCTCTATGACTATCTCCAGACTTCTTCTGTTTGTTTGATATTATGGTTACTGCCACAAGTTGTGGAAAAGTGTACAGCTGAGAATCAGATATGATCTATACCAGGGTTCAGGGATGACCAAACGTTTTGACTCGGGGGCCGCATTGGGCTAAACAAATTTGGCCGCGGGCAAAGTAACAATATATACACACACATATATGTATATATATATATATATATATATATATATATATATATATATATATATATACACACACACACACACACAGACATATGTATACGTATTCTATTAATATAATATTGTATACATATATAGTATGATATTCCAACTCTGTGTCTGTCTCAGAGTGATCTGTGATCAAGTTTACACAGCTGTTTTTACATTGTCCTCATCAATTGCAATGTTTTAAGTCTGCATATTAATTTCGTACCAAATTCAAGAGGGAAGTTTGCCAAACATGTTAAAATACAGTACACACTACACGAATACACACATTACGACACTTTTTTTCCCACCACACAGCAGAGCTTTCATTGTCCCGTAACAATAATCATTGGTGTAAAAATAAACAATGCAAGATTTGAAATATCAGGAAAATGATCAAAGACACTTCAGTTTGCATTCATTTAAGCAAACAATAACAGACTGAGCAACAAGACATGTCTTTAACTACTTCAACTTTAGCAACCGCTGCTGCCCACTGCTCCCCTCACCTCCCAGGAGGTGAACAATGGGATGGGTCAAATGCAGAGGACAAATTTTGCCACATCTCGTGTGTGTGTGACAATCATTGGTACTTTAACTTTAACTTAACAACACCCCCCCACATAAATGATAAAACATTAAATATTAAGAGTATGATAAAGTTCGACTTCTATGTTGTTTACTTCTGTGACAACCTCCGTAACGTTTTGTAATCAATCAGAATTAACAAGCAGCTAAAATGCGCCAAACCTAGGCAAGTGCAGAGAGAGTGGTTATGAAGCCAGAACACTGCCAATAAGATTTGATATCCAAAAAAAGAATCGACACTGTAGAAAAAGTTGTATTGGCACCGAAACAAGTTTTGGCAACAATTAAATAAAAACATTGAAAACATTTTTGGTGGATGTTTTCGATGCCAATATTAATATTGTTGTACACCTTTTATGTTGCCCTTGCGATAATAATAATAATAATAATAATAATGGATTAGATTTTATATCGTGCATTTCTATTATTAGATACTCAAAGCAGTGAGGTGGCGACTTGTCCAGGGTGTACACCGCCTTCCGCCCGAATGTAGCTGAGATAGGCTCCAGCACCCCCCACGACTCCGAAAGGGACAACCGGTAGAAAATGAATGGATGGACCTTTTATGTTTTTGTGTGTTTCAAAGGTTTTTATGTTCGCTTCTTTTTTTTACGATTTTGTTTCTTTTTTTTCGCTATGAAAATAATGGCAGTGTTGGTATACAGCAAACTTATAACAAGTTTACCCAGAAGCAGTTTTACTGGACTGTAAAAACACTGTACTATTATCATTATTTATTTATTTCTAATATATTTTATTTTATTTTTATTTTTTTCCCCCCTCCCTCAGGGGGGTAACTCGACAGGGCGGTTGCTGGTTGTTCCATCTCCATCGTTGGGGTCCCTGCGGGTGGGGTGAGTGGTTCCCGTGGCCCTGCGCTGGGCGGTCCTGCGGCGGCCGACTTGGGTGGGTGGCCTGGGGCGGGCTTCGCCGTGCTCTCCGGGGGTGGGGGGTGGGCTCGTGGGGGCCCGGTTGCTGGTGGGGCGGGGGCGGTCTTCCCGTCCGGTTGCGAGGAGTCTCTGGGCGCCCCGGGCGGGTCGTCCCACCTTCCGGCCCGTGTGGGGGGTGGTCTCTCGCTGGCTTGGGGTCTGGCTGTCCGCTGCTTCTCTCGTGCCTTGTCCTCTGGCGGGCGCGTCTGTCTGCGGCCTGCTGATGGCTCTTCCGGGCGGCACGATGGGCCTGGCTCTGGGGTTCTGGTCGCTGGCCGGCCTGGCTGTGTGGGGCCGGTGGTCCTTGGTTCCCTGGGCACCACACCTACTGTTTGTGGGTTGGGCTCGCTGGGTGGCTGGGGCCGTACTCTGGCTCCCACACACACTGGGAGTCAAATATATTGTACATACAAATACACATACTGTATACTCACATACACACCGTTATTCATACATACATACATGCATACATACATACATACATAGGTACCTACTCGACCACATACATACACAAATACAGTACATATCTACATACTCAAAGTTCGTACATCCACACGCACATACTCATCACGGTACAAACATACATTACACATACTGTACATATAAATTCACTGTACAAACACACATATACACATACTGTGCATATACATTCACTGTACAGACATACATATACACATACTGTACATATACATTCACTGTACAAACATATACACATACTGTACATATACATTCACTGAGCAAACATACATATACACATTTTGTACATATACAAGTACATATACATACATACACTCATGCACATAATCACGTTTCATCAAACATATATTAACTTTGTTGTCATGACGTGGACTATGGCAACGCAATTTACTGCGTGGATTGTTTTCCCAAGATGCAAAACGACTTGACTGGACACGACGTGAAGGTAAAGACATGTTTAATTCTGACTATAAAAAGAACAAACAAAAGGCGCGCACAAGGCGGAGATACAAACTTGGCTATGAAAACAAAAACTAACACATGGACAAAAACTATGAACATAAAACAAACAACACTTACTGTGGCATGAGCGGAGCATGAAATTAACATCAGCATGAAACTATGAACAGGCATGAACAATGTCAATGTCGCCAGGCAGACTAACTGAAAAAGACAGGCTTAAATAGTCTCTGATTAAAACAGGTGAAAACAATGAGTTACCATGGTGACCAAACAAGGGAGCATAAACAGGAACTAAAAGAGTCTTAAACAACCAGAAATAACAAAACAAAACATGACCACAGAACATGACAGTTGTTGCCCTAGGGGGAAACTGGGTAACACATGGCACACTAACAAAGCTTAACCTATTCTTACTATAACAATCTACAAGGTTAATATAGGTTGCTTCTCTTTCTTCCCCTCCATTTTTCGGTATTCCTTTTTTTATCTCTAGTTATCATTACGTATATGTATTGTTGTATTTGAACAACTGTATTGTTGATAATAGAGGAAAATGACTGGTATTGTTCATTTTCAATAGAGCTATTTCTATTGGTATTTGTAATGCTCCATTTGTAGTGTAAAAATGCTCATTGTCATTACTGTATTATTATTTATTTCGCTAACTGCTTCTTTGCTATCACTTTTACCATCATATTTGTATATATCGTATGTGCTGATGTTGCTCTATTGTTGTTGTTGTTCTTATTGTTGTGTTTGCTGTTGTTGTTTTTGTCTCTCTGTCTAATCCCCCTCTTGTCCCCACAATTTCCCCCTCTGTCTTCCTTTTTTTCTCTTTCTATCCCCTCCTGCTCCGGTCCGGCTGCACTAAATGATAATATAAATACATTTAATAAAGTCAAATACAAATAAGGCAACAAGAGAGGTATTCTCTTTTGTAAAGTAAATCTGAACAGCCGATATGGGCATCTACATCAACTTTATGATTTGCCTGAGAAGTTGGACAGGACAAAAAAAAAAAAAACCACCATAGAAGAAGAAAGGAGGACCGATGGCGTCTAAATCAAGTGTAAATGTTATGATATATTCTCGTTAAACTAAACATACTTTGAGGATGTAGTATAAGCGGTACAAAAATTATGTATTTTTAAACGAACCATGATATAGCCGTGATATTTGCCGAAACTCTGTATGGAGCAATACTTTGTTACATTTCCACACGGAGAGAAAAGATCGACTTTAAAATGTTAGTGTAGCCGTATTTAATTCAAACAACTTTATTAATCCATCGAGGGGCAATTAATTTTGAGCGGCAGGTTGTCGTGGTTCACAAACCCTACATGGCTCACAATAAATAAAACGTCAATAAATACATAAACAATACAACACTCTGAAAAATGTAAAAGTTTAAGCGTTTAAGAGTCTGAGTGCAGAGGGGACAAATGATTTGGAAAAGCGATTTGTTTTACACAATGGAAGGTTGTATAATGTCGCCCTGAAGGCAACAGAGATAATTCCCCCACAAGGAAATGGCTCGGGGAGGCTAAAATGCTCTTTGCTTTTCAGAGGATTTGCTGGTTGCAGAAGAAGTTTAGGTCTCTTAGTTTTACTCCGGTAATCTTAGAGCAAGACTTAACAATACTATTCAGGCTGTTTCGGTCTTTAACTGAAAGACAGTGAAACCAACAAATAAAAGAAAAACACACAAGACTCTCAATAAATGTTTCATAAAAACGACAGACTAAACAGGCCTGACAGAGAAATAATTTAATTTCCTGAGAAGATGAATTCACTATAAAATCAGTGTTCACATCAAACTTGAGCTTGAGATTTCTCTATAGAATCTCCTCTCTGGTCAACAAAAGCACCATGAAGATTCTAGCGGGAACTCTCATTCAACCCTTTTTCGATTACGCATGCACCTCCTGGTACCCTAGCACCTCCAAAACCCTCAAATCTAGACTCCAAACATCCCAGAACAAGCTAGTCAGATTACTTCTAGAACTCCACCCCAGATCACACCTCACTCCTACCCACTTCTCGAAAGTGGGCTGGCTCAGGGTGGAGGACAGAGTAAAACAACTTGCACTATAAAATCCGCTACACCTCCCTGATACCGAAGTACATGTCAAACTGCTTCCTTAACATAAATGACCGCCATAACCACAACACCAAGGGGAGCTCCACTAACCACGTTAAACCCAGATTCCGATCTAACAGGGGTCTTAACTCATTCTCTTTCTTTGCCACATCAATATGGAATGCACTCCCAACAGGTGTAAAAGAAAGGGCATCTCTATCCTCCTTCAAAACCACACTAAAGGAACACCTCCAGGCAACTTCAACCCTAAACTAACACCCTCCCTTCCTCATCCTACCTCCCCGGATTGTAAATAAGCAAATGTAAATAATCAAATGTAGATACTTGTTCTTATTCTTTCTGATCCCTCTCTCTATGTCCACTACTTGCTGTGCATATCCTACCAAGTCAGTCCTACACTGTTTCAATGTCCATTTCTCTGATGATGCAATTGTTGATGACTGAAGTGTTGATATAAACCAAACAAAAAATACGGTAATTGCAAATAATACGAAATAGGGGTATACATTCAGATATCCTTAATGACATTCCACATAATATTTACATGTCAATTTTAAGTACAAACTACAACATATTTTTTAAATATCCATCCATCCATCCATCCATTTTCTACCGCTTAATCCCTTCGGGGTCGCGGGGGGTGCTGGAGCCTATCTCAGCTACAATCGGGCGGAAGACGGGGTACACCCTGGACAAGTCGCCACCTCATCACAGGGCCAACACAGATAGACAGCAGTGTTTCCCACAGGACAGGCATCTATTTGTGGTGGTGTGGTCAAGGGGTGGGGGGTGGCGGCGGCAGCGGCGATGACCAAGAAGAACGCGGAGTTGGAATATAATTACAACACTTTATGTACATATTTATATACAGATTTGAACAATTAGTTATTTACTGAAATATATTTATTAATTGTGGTTCTTACAAAAAATATATCTTATAAAATATAAAAGCTAAAATGTCTCTTAAAGCTCTGCCCCTTTAATTAGTGAATACTAAATAATTTAACTTTAGCCTACTACTACAACCATATTATTTACCAGCAACATGAAGTGAAACAGAGGCAAAGGTGTCCTGCCACAGTCAGTCAACCTCCTCCTCCTGCTGCTGCTGAACAGGTCGCACCTGTGGTCCGGACTGTAGGCCTACCTTCTCTCCAAGTCGAGCCCTTTTCGGCCGTTGAAAATATTTTTCTATACTCATCTGTGTGAAGGAGTGAACATCCAACATTAGAATTTATTACTAACGAGCAGAACCGCTCTATGAACAGTGCCGTCTAACCTTAAGCGGCAGCAGCTCAACACATGCAGGGTTCAACGTTAAAGTTTTTTTCTACTTGCCCGACTTCTCAAATCTACTTGCCCCAATATTTTTACTTGTCCTGCCTAGGTTTTTTTCTGGCTGTGAAGTGCTCATGGCTTATATCTTACTAAAATCCTTCCCGTTGACTATTTACAACACTACACAATATTTATTATTATTATTATTATTATTATCATCTATAATTACATTTAAATGGCATTGCATACATGTAAAATTAAATGCTATTTCACATTATTTGACCAGTAGCAGTTACACTCATCTGAACAGGTCAGCCACCTGTTTAAAGCCCGATCACAGTTGAAATCTTGAAATGAAGGGCCTTTAATGGCCAAAACATTAAGCTGGACAACATTTTAACAGCTGGTTGGCTCAGATTTTATTATTTTCATTGCATTCACATGCTGCAGTGGACAGTGGACAATTTAGCTTCAGTCCACGTGTGTTTATTGACAACAGGGTTGTAACCTGGACACATTAGCTCGTCGGTATAAAAACAGGTGACTGTTACTACGTGCGTCTGCCCGGCCCCCGAGTCAAACAGCGGCGGTGTTAATGAAGCAGCGTCAGGCTGCTCACCGTCAGTGAAACGCTCGGTGAAATCGTGGATTAACGTTAAATATATGACGAGCCGCAAGCGATGCAGCTATAACCTATCTACCTATAACCTATATTACCCTCGTATTTTGATCCTTCGTCGTCGTCGTCTTCTTCTTCTTCTTCTGGCCCACCAGGTGAATTAAGTGCTATTGGCGGAGTTACAATGCATAGTAGGCTACTGCCACCTACTGCACCGGAGTTGTAACTACATGGTACATTCACAGACAGAGTCCCATTGCTTTTATGAGCGGTCGAGCGAGTCAAAAGCCGAAAAATCCATTTGTGGCGGACGTAATTCTTTCGTGGCGGGCCGCCACAAATAAATGAATGTGTGGGAAACACTGGACAGACAACATTCACACACTAGGGCCAATTTAGTGTTGCCAATCAACCTATCCCCATCAACTGCAATAATGTAGAGCTGAGGGATTATTTAAAATTAATTAAAAAAATACTCTGGACTTTTAGAGGAGACATTTCTATTAACAATTACATCAAAACATCTTTAAAAATAATATCGGAGTAGTACATTGTGATGTTGCTGTATGTTAATACAACAAGAAAGCCAAAGACGATCTCTGCCTTTGTGGTACATCTGAACTTTCTTCAGCCTGTTTCTGAGAGGACATCCAACTACAGAACATCATCATCAAGTGAGCAAAGCTGATGGTTGACTGCCATGTTACATTTTATTAAAAAAATTAAACAATCCTATAATAAATCCTCTATAAAGTGTGTCACAATTAATAAATATGAGTAATTGCTCTAAAGCTTTAAAGTTATTTTATTTGCTTTATAAAGGTAATTTATACAGAGTAATAAATTAAACATGTAATAAATAACAGAAATATATCCTAATAACCTATTAGTGCTGAAATCTACTGCATATATAAAACAAATTGTAAAAAAAACAAAGTTGACCAGAATGCTTTACAAAGTAGTCAAAGAGTAATACAAGTAGGTCACTGTATCATGTATACAAATACAAGATTTCTCTCTGAGCAGAAGATTAATCTGCCGACAGCAACACAGTCAGGTCTACTCAAGATAATTGTAAAAAACTACTTTTGCTTCATTAATTCGTGTTTTGAAATGTTTTTTAAAACTTAATTTAGACTTCCTCGGCCCTCCTTTCTTCTTCTACTGTGCTTTACTTGCATGTCCAAGTCCCATAAAACTGCTTCCTGGTAAACTTGTTATAAGCCCCGCCCCTCGCGCCATACTTTAAAAAAAAAAGAAGCGAAACCGGAAAAAAAGAAGCAAAACCGGAAAAAAAAAGAAACAAAACCATTAAAAAAAAGAAACGATCATAAACACCTTTAAAACACACAAAAAAGTGTACAAAAATATGAATATTGGCATCGAAAACATCTACCAAAAATATTGTATTTGTTTAATGTTTGTCTTTATTTGTTGTCAAAACTTATTTCGGTGCCAATACAACTCAGAAGAAAGGACAAGGAAAACCGGGCATGGACAGAGAGAAAACAGACAAAACTTGCTACCGGTGCGGACATGCTGACCACTTTGGGAGGGATCCTAAATGTCCCGCACACGGTCAAACATGCCGCAAGTGTAACGGCAAAGACCATTTTGCCAAACAATGCAAAGCAAAAGGTGTAACAGGAAAAGAAAAAGTGCATAACATAGAGATAGAGCAACATGACTATGCTTTTATACTAAATGACACTAACAGGTCAGAGAGGCTTAACATGAATGTGGGAGGAGTTAGCTTGAAGATGCTTATTGACTCCGGGGCTACATGTAATGTGATAGATGAAAAGACAGGGGAGGGGTTAAAAGCAGAGAAAAATAAAATGCCACTCTTATGTTCCAAAATCAGAAAGGAAACTGTTTTCTTACTCATCCAACCAACCTTTACCTATTAAAGGGGCGTTCACATGCCAAGTATAAATAGGAGAGCGCAGTGAACAAGCAGAGTTCATAGTAATCAGAGGTGATGGAGAACCTCTACTGGGAAGAGTTAGCCATGAAAGTCGGTATACAGAAAAATAGGGGCCAACATATCAGCAGTCACAGACCTGAAACAGTCACTTAAGCACCAGTACCCGATTGTATTTCAGGGGGTCGGGAAGCTGAAAACAAAACAGATAAAGCTACACATAAGACCCAGAGGTGACACCAGTAGCACAGCCACTCAGGAGTATACCCTTTAACTTACGGGCGCCTGTGGAGGCTAAGATTAAAGAACTCTTAGACTTAGACATCATAGAACCGGTCGATGGACCAACACCATGGGTAAACCCAGTGGTCATTGTACCCAAGGCAAACTCCGAAATCAGACTGTGTCTAGATATGCGACAGGCAAACCTTGCAATCATCAGAGAGAGATACCCTATTCCAACAGTGGATGAACTGCTACAGGGGATGAATGGATCAGTGGTGTTCAGCAAACTGGACTTAAAGTGGGGCTACCACCAACTCGAAATGACACCAGAATCGCGTGGTATTACCACATTCGCCATCCACAATGGAGTCTACAGATAAAAAAGACTTATCTTCGGTGTGTCTTCAGCCAGCGAACAGTACCAGCATGAAATCGCTGCCGCACTTGCTGGTATAGAAGGGGTGGAGAACATCTCAGATGATGTCATAGTTCACGCGAAGAATGAGGAAATGCACAACGAGCGACTACATGCAGTCTTGAGAAGACTGGAGTAATGTGGACTGACGCTGAATTCTGACAAGTGCCAGTTCAATATGGATCGGCTAATCTTCATGGGAATCCTTCTGTCTGAAAAGGGAATCGGTCCTACAGAGGAGAGAGTGAGAGCTGTGAGCGATGCAAGAGAGCCGGAAAATGCATCAGAAGTGACTTGTGAGTTACAGCAGCAGATTTATTGCACAGTTCGCAAAATTGTCAGAGCCACTGCGACGTCTGGCAAGACAAGACACTACTTTTGAATTTGGTCCCGAACAGAAAAAAACGTTTGAGGCGCTGAAAGAGGGCTTAGCCAAAGCAGGGACACTAGCCTACTTTAACAAAAATGCACCAACCAAGATTATCTCAGACGCTAGTCCAGTGGGGCTAGGAGCAGTGTTAATACAGAGCCAGAAGGGAGAGAATGTTCCCATATGTTACGTCAGTCGTGGTCTAACTGACTGCGAATGTAGGTACTCTCAGACAGAAAAAGAGGCCTTGGCTCTTGTATGGGCCTTTGAGAGGTTACACCCATACGTATATGGTAGACAGTTTGATTTGGTTACAGACCATAAGCCTTTAGAATCTATCTACAGTCCACGTTCAAAACCATGTGCTCGTATAGAGCGATGGGTTCTAAGGCTACAGCCTTATGATTTTAAAGTAATACATGTCTCGGGAAAAAAGAACATAGCAGACCCGTTATCACGTTTACTAGGAAACAGCGTACTGAAACAGAAACATGCACACGGATCCGACGAATACGTAAGATTCGTGGCAGTGAGCGCGACACCCAGCGCACTGACAACCCGTGAGGTTGAGGAAGCATCAGCCCACGATGAAGAGCTGAGTGAGGTGCCTAAAGCCATCGCTAGTGGACACTCTGAAAAGTGCACAGCATATGCTGTTGTAGCTAATGAGTTATGTGTGATAGGACAACTGGTTCTACGCGGGACGTGCATCGTGCTGCTACAAGCACTGCGGGCACGCGCTCTCTCACTAGCTCACGAAAGACACTTGGGAGTCGTCGGTACCAAACAGCACCTCAGGAGCAAAGTCTGGTGGCCAGCTATGTCATAATCTGTGGTCTGGATCATGTTTTTTGTTATTTTCTGATTGTTTAAGACTCTTTTAGTTCCTGTTTGCGCTCCCTTGTTTGGTTTTTATGACTACTCATTAGTTTCACCTGCCTTATGCACACACCTGTTCTAATCAGGAGATTATTATTTAAGCCTATCGTTGTCAGTTAGTCGGTCTGGCGACATTACTCTGTGATGATAGTTTCATGCTTGTGTTTATTTCATGCTCTGCTTATGTCATAGTTCATGCTGCTCTTTTCAAGCCATAGTTTACGTTAAAGTGTTAGTTTTGTTTCCTGCGTCAAGTTCGTGCCTTCGCCTTGTGAGCGCCTTTTGTTTGTACCCTTTATAGAGAGATTAAAATATGTTCCTACCTTCAAGCCTTGTCCGGTGTAGTCCGTTTGCATCTCGGAAGAACAAATCTCGCAGGAAACTGTGAAAAACTCCACGTCTTGACATAGACAAAGCAGCTGAAAGACATTGTAAACCATACCACGGTTGCCAAGTTGTTGCTCGCCCAGATGCAGCGGAACCTTTGAGACCAACACGGTTACCGGAGGGGCCTTGGCAAGATGTTGCCATCGACCTACTCGGACCCCTGCCGACAGCTGACTCAATTCTAGTTGTAGTTGATTACTACAGCTGTTAAAACCCACAACTACATCAAAGGTAAAAGACAGTTTAGAGACAATTTTCGGTCGACATGGACTTCCCATCACACTGAGGTCAGACCAGGGTCCTCAGTTTAAATCAGAGGAGTTCAGTGAGTACTGTGACACCAACGGCATTAAGCACGTGAAAACAACGCCACGATGGCCGCAAGCAAACGGCGAGGTGGAGCGTCAAAATGCTTCGCTGATGAAGAGGATTCGCATCGCTGTCTCAGATGGACTTGATTGGAAGCGAGAACTCAGAAAATATGTCACAGTATACTGGAGCATCGATCACACAACCACGGGGAAGAGCCCCGCTGAGTTGCTTTTCAACCGAAAAATGAGGGGGAAGTTGCCAAGCATCACGGCAGCAGCACACGCTGATCTGGAAGTAAGAGACAGAGATGCAGAACAAAAAGGACAATCCAAGATCTATGCAGATGAACGCCGTGGAGCCAGATATTCAGATGTCAATGTTGGTGACACTGTCCTGGTGAGACATGAAAAGACCGATAAACTCACCACACCTTTCCACACAACGCCACATAAGGTGGTGAGCAAATCAGGAAACCAAGTAGTTGTTGAGTCTCCAACGGGAGCCAGATACACAAGGAATACGACATTCGTGAAACGATACACCAACGCTCATGAGACACTCACCAGAATGGATGCATCCCAGGACGCTGAGGACTGCACAATGAACAGAGAGACACAACCTGCTCAACGCGCAGACCAGAGTATCACCAGCCATGACACCCGAGAGACACAGAGGCCTTCTAGAGAGATATGTTTGCCACAGAAGCTGGCAGACTATGTGATGACATAAACTTTTATCTTGTTACGGTCTGGTGATGTAGTAGTAGCATTAAAAAAAAAAAAGGGGATGTCATGTACTGTTTTGTCATGTCAGAGCCACCGTAGCCGGAGTTCAGTGTGTGACGTCACGAGAGCGGGGGAGATGTTTGACTTGAGTTTGAGTTGAAACGTGTTGCTTGACTATTATTAAATTAAGACACCTAAATAAGTATATAGGTGAAACAGAAGACATAACAGACATGTTTGATAATGACCACAAAGTTCAGTGAGCAGCTTGTGTGTTATGTGCGACCACGTGTGTTGATTTTCTTTGTTGGTTCGAGTTAATTTGCACTGTGAGTGGGAAAAGTTGTTTGGATTGGGTCATATAAATTGTGTTCTGTATATTAAGAACTAAAAGTCATAGTCATTCGCCAAATATCCAAATGATGAGTGAAATTTGATGGATAAATTACAGTGAATGTTTTCCCAGAGTATCGAAGTTATGCAGGGGCCAATCTTCTTGCTAAACGTGTGACGTCTCACGGGTGGCAGTTTGGACCCGTCCGGTCTATACATAATTTCAGATCAGCTACAGCTTTTTGACATTCAATGAGTTGAATCTATTATTGTTATTTTTTTGCAGTCTGTACTATAACGACGCCGTATAATTGTCATTCATAACATAAAGTACATTTCAGGAGCTTCTTATGTAACTCCAAGGGTTAGTACTTTTTTTTTTCAACATTTCTGCTTTAAATACTTCCGTAACACCAGTTTTATCATATGAGAGCCAGCACACTGTGTGTCATTTTCTGATCTCACTTATGAGAAGATACTTTCCATATCTGGTGCACGGTCACAACCTTATTAGCATTATTTCAGTACTTGCTAAATGTACGGTATAGCAGGAGAGAGCAATACCCAGGGTGGAGAGAACTGGAGCAACTTGTTCCTGATTCCACCGTAGCAGAATAATACAGCATTTTGTGGTACACTGCCTGCATTCACTGTCTTCGTGTCTGTCCTTGACCAAACAGGACCTCAAATATGTCAAAGCACTTGGAAAAAGGAAATTAAGTAGAATGCCCACAATAGCATGGAGAAAAAAAGCATGCCTGGCAGGGGTTTTCCTTAGCAAGGTCAACAAAGTACGCTAATTAATCTCTGCTACCGCAACACACAAGCTCGGTTTCTAATTCAGGAGTAATTGTTTTATCAATGACATTTATTCGTGCTCCGCTGAAAGCTACTTCTTTTTTCCGTCTGGTTATAATGTTTATGTTATGCCCTTAGTTATAATGCAGCACGAATTCTGATGCCCAGGCATGGTGATAAACAGACACTGCTGTTGGCTCGTTATTTTTCATCATTGAAAAATATGTCACTGACGTTCCTCTCACAAAGGTGCTTTTCACTTGGGATGGGTTCCGAATCTGGTACTTTTTGGAATCCCGCTGGTCATACCGAGCACGAGTCACGTAAAACCCAATGGTGCCATGTTACGCTTTCCTGCATGTGTTTAAGAGCGCACTGCTGTTAGATGGTGACAGCTGTGGACAATATTGGAGACAGACGCACTTGTCCCCACAATAAAAGTATACAGCGAAGGAGAACAACTATTTGATGTTGCTTTTATTTTCTCAATACAGCGTCACAACTTGTTTATAAAGTCTTTAGTTTGTTGACTGGGATGTTCACTCGTCCTTTATTTAACTGCAAACTGTATCAGTGTTCAAATAACATCGGTACTAGCTAAAACAATTTGTCATCACAGGCTGTGAAGATTGTGTATTTGATGTGAGAGGTGTTACTCCTGTTATTTTTTTGTTGGCCAAACTGTTGTGCTGAACCACTAGGAGGCGTTAGAGAAGAACAAAGCTTGTTTATTAGACTTCATCTTCATTAGCCAAACTGCTTTGTGTTGTGTTTTGATATCAAAAAGTAAACACCATGTTTTTTTGGCATTACTTGTGTTTTTTTCCTGTCACAAAGATATTACTTCAAAAACCATTTATGTGACACAGCATTTTGTTAATGTTTTATTGTGTATAGTTAATTCCTATACGGCATATTTCTGCTCAAACTCTTAATGGATATGTCCCGATACAGCATCTACATGTGCTTATAAATGTACATAACTTAAAAAGATAAATAAAATAAACTATCAAAATCTAAAAATAGAGATAAAGGCATCATGTAATAACAAAAATCTGAAAAGTTGATATTATTAAAGAATAAGAAAAAACAATATTTGTCTTTTGATATATTGATAACTTTGTCTAGAGCCTTTTTATTCGACATTACAGATTACATGATGGTATTATGTTCACACCTCAACACTGCTTCACCTAAAAATAAGTAATCATAATTTCAATA
>NC_084567.2:19305000-19315000 GCF_033978685.3 Nerophis lumbriciformis | reverse complement strand
GCGACCCCAAAGGGAATAAGCAGTAGAAAATGGATGGATGGATGAATGGATGTATATATACGTATATATGTATATGTACATATATATGTATATATACATTATATGGATATATATATATATATATATATATATATATATATATATATATATATATATATATATATATATATAGTGTATATATATATGTATAGGTATATATATATGTGTATATATGTATATATATGTGTATATATGTATATATACGTATATATGTATATGTATATATATCTATATATATTATGTATATATATGTATATATGTGTATATATATATATATATATATATATATATGTATATACGACTGGGATGAGAATCAGCACCTCCAAGTCCGAGTCCATGGTTCTCGCCCGGAAAAGGGTGGAGTGCCATCTCCGGGTTGGGGAGGAGATCTTGCCCCAAGTGGAGGAGTTCAAGTACCTAGGAGTCTTGTTCACGAGTGAGGGAAGAGTGGATCGTGTGATCGACAGGCGGATCGGTGCGGCGTCTTCAGTAATGCGGACGCTGTATCGATCCGTTGTGGTGAAGAAGGAGCTGAGCCGGAAGGCAAAGCTCTCAATTTACCGGTCGATCTACGTTCTTATCCTCACCTATGGTCATGAGCTTTGGGTTATGACCGAAAGGACAAGATCACGGGTACAAGCGGCCGAAATTAGTTTCCTCCGCCGGGTGGCGGGGCTCTCCCTTAGAGATAGGGTGAGAAGCTCTGCCATCCGGGGGGAGCTCAAAGTAAAGCCGCTGCTCCTCCACATCGAGAGGAGCCAGATGAGGTGGTTCGGGCATCTGGTCAGGATGCCATCCAAACGCCTCCCTAGGGAGGTGTTTAGGACACGTCCGACCGGTAGGAGGCCGCGGGGAAGACCCAGGACACGTTGGGAAGACTATGTCTCCCGGCTGGCCTGGGAACGCCTCGGGGTCCCACAGGAAGAGCTGGACAAAGTGGCTGGGGAGAGGGAAGTCTGGGCTTCCCTGCTTAGGCTGCTGCCCCCGCGACCCGACCTCGGATAAGCGGAAGAAGATGGATGGATGGATGGATGGATATATATATATATATATATATATATATATGACAATTTGATTTATGATTATGTTAGTTTGTCCATTTACTTTTGGTCCCTTAAAAGGTGGAAGGCACAAATAAAATGTGTTGTAATTCCTACACGTTCACCTAATTTGGATGTAAATACCCTCAAATTAAAGCTCAAAGTCTGCACTTAAAGCACATCTTGATTGTTTCATTTCAAATCCATTGTGGTGTGTGTGTATATGTGTATGTGTATATATATATGTGTGTGTGTGTGTGTATATGTGTATATATGTATATATGTGTATATATGTATGTGTGTGTGTATATATGTATATGTGTATATATATATGTATATATGTATGTGTGTGTGTGTATATATATGTATATGTGTATATATATATATGTTTATGTGTATACATATGCATATATATATATGTATGTATATATGTATATGTGTATATATATAGGTGTATATGTGTATATATGTATATATATGTGTATATATGTATACATATATGTATATATATTTATATATACAAGTGTATATATGTATATATATATATATATATATATATATATATGTGTATATATGTATATATATGTGTATATATATATGTGTATAAATGTATATATATGTATATGTATATATATATGTGTGTGTATGTATATACTTTTGTATATACAGGGGCGCCGCTAGGGATTTTGGGCCCCATGAAAAGAATCTTTACAGGGCCCCCAACACAGTGTCATTATTTTTTCTGTATTATAATTTCATCATCATTAGGGGCCTCTCTGGGCCCCCCTCCATCATGGGCCCCTAGAATCAATCAATCAATCAATCAATGTTTATTTATATAGCCCTAAATCACAAGTGTCTCAAAGGGCTGCCGTCTCCTTTACCCCCCCTTTTTGGCGCCCCTGTGTATATATGTAGGGATAATGCTCGAACCCGGTTTTCCCGGTTGTTCGATAAGAAAAGAACCGAGTCCTCGGACTCGAATCCCTTTTTGAGAACCGGTACCCGTTATCGAGACCACTATAGTAAAGAAAAAGAGTTGGTTCTTTAATCGAATCCCTGGGAACGAATCCCGTTCCGACAAGAAATGCCCTGTATGACATCACAAGAAATGACGTCACGTAGCTCAGTCATTTGTCACGGTGGCATGCAGCGTGCTGCGGTTCGTTCCCGGGCCTCAAAACTGACGGCTCCGGACGAAAGCGTGCAGGTAGGAGATGATTTATTTCTCATAAATCATACACATTACAACAGACAGGAACGAACCAAAGGGAAAGCGTGCCGTTCGCACGAGAAGCTAAAGCAAAAACTTACTTAGCACAGGAATACTAGAAGCTATGGTAACTTTAGCACAGGAATCATGAGCTCGAAAACCAGAATGCCAACGTAACTGTTGAAAATGCAAACAATGAAGCCACGACGAGTGACTGGAAAAGGCAGGCTTAAATAGAGTCTCTGATGAGCAACAGGTGCGCGTACAAGGCAGGTGAAAATCATAAGTAACCATGGTGACTAAAACAAACCCCCGAAGTGCACAAAACAACTAAGGAAGGCCAAAACTAACAGAACATAACTAAAAAAAACATGATCCGACCACATCATAATACATCACAGTTTCATATCATTTCACTTTACAGGAGTAGGAAGAAGTAAAGTTTATTTAATCCTACCCCTTTCCCACTTCATAGTGTTTACAAATATATACATCATTTACTGACCTTTTTATAATAAAATATCTGTGAATTAGTATATACAACAGTTTTGTAATATGTAATTCATTAATTCAGTCATTATTAATATACTGAGATGAAGAATATCTTATTTTCAATAAGGTTGAAAGTATTTCATTATTCTTCTTCTTTGTACTTTGTAAGCACTATTCATTTGAACAACCTCTTAAAGTGGATCATATCGGTACAATGTTTAACTTCTTTACTTAATCCATTCCATCATTTAATTCCACATCATTTTAGCTGTTTGCAATTTTACGAAATCATCGAACTTTAATATTTTTGACTCAGTAAATAAAGTGTTTATATGTTCTTTATATCTCTCTATTTTTGTAACACGGTTAACGAATGTAGCGCACATTTGTAGTTATTTCCCCACATTTTTGCACAATAACTCAGATATGGTAATACTATAGTAGCGAGCAGTAGAGAATGTGAAGTGATTTGTTAAACCAAATATTGTGTTTTTTTCCATATACAACAACCTATCTGGACTCGATAAGGGAATCGGTTCGATAAGAGGTTTCGATAATAGGCTCGAACTCGATAATTTCTTATCAAACATCATCCCTATATATACATGTATATTTATATGTGTATATGTATGTATGTGTGTATACAGTATATATATGTATATATATATATGTTTGTATCTATGTATATATATATATGTTTGTATCTATGTATATAAATATATATGTGTATATGTATGTATGTGTGTATATATGTGTCTGTATATATGTGTATTCTTCCCGTCAATTTAGAAAATTAGAAATCAATTTAGAATTTGAATGAATAAGAATCACGATTCGGATTAAAATAAATAAAAATTGCACCCCTAATCATTTTTTATCGTTTATTGTCAGTATCACGTAAACCTAGATTAAATAATTATTTGCGTAACTGTATTTGAGATTTTTAAATGAAATGTATTGTAATATTTCAGACCCCTTGCAATATTACTAATATTACTGCCAAATATCCTAACCTCCTTGAAATGTTCTTGACTGTCACAATGTAATGATATGTGGGTTTAAATCTTAACTACTTCTTTACATTTCGTAACAATTAAAAATTGGAAGCACTATCTCTTTGTCAATGGATACTTGCCAGGCTTATCGCCGTTTACGCCTGACGTCAATTTGTTCGTGTGCAACTCTGGTGTTCAGGCTTTTTTTTCTTATTACATGGACACCAGATGTTCAAGTATAGATTTATGCCAGAATCCTATTCACTCTCAAGGCTACAGCAGGCTGGTTGATAATTAGGTGTTTGAAAAGGAGCCTTTGCAAGACCATGACTATCACACAAGAGAAGGAAAAACACAGAGAGGAGAAAGGCATACATTTTTCAAAGCGTTGCAAAATGTGGACTCAATTGAACTCTCGCTAATAAGTCTGTGAGCACTTGTAGGCCCAACAGTTAATGTGTTGTCATGTGAATGTCCGCAGTAATCCTAGAATCTTTTATCAATATGAACCTTTTTAACTGGCTCAGTTTATTTTTTAAATATGTGTGCTTTGTGTTGTGAATAACATATTTTATACTTCAAGTACGTGCAAGTAAGGTAGTCAGTGCAGGGTTTATTCTTTCTGGCCAAGTGTGTGGACGAGCCTGACCACTGTGTCCAGTTGAATTCTTGTGGTTCATTTCAGCTGAAAATAACAATGCAAAAGAATAAATGTCAGTGATCAGCGAAAGTTAGCTTTAGTGTCAGCCTTCTGACCAGTTAGCAGTAGCTTTAATAATAATAATAATACCTGGGATTTATATAGCGCTTTTCGCGGTGCGCCACGATCAATTACTTGTCGGGGAAACCCTGGGGAATAAGAAAAACAATGCATCACAAACAGGCTTTTACAGTTTAAAGGGGAACTGCACTTTTTGGAAATTTTGCCTGTCATTCACAATCCTTTTTTGGGACAAAACTAATGTATTTTGTATGCATTCAAACTAAAAAGTTAGCAAAAGTCAGCTAACAATGGAGCCAATGGGGGTTGCTCAGTTCTGCCCATAAAGCACTCTAAAAAAAACTCTAAAATCCTCCATTGTTTTATATGTACATGCTGTAAGTATATATTTAATGTACAAAACCCAAAACCAGTGAAGTTGGCACGTTGTGTAAATCGTAAATAAAAACAGAATACAATGATTTGCAAATCCTTTTCAACTTATACTCAATTGAATACACTGCAAAGAGAAGATTTTTAATGTCCGAACAGAGAAAGTTAATTTTTTTTGCAAATAATTATTAACTTAGAATTTAATGGCAGCAACACATTGCAAAAAAAATGGCACAGGGGCATTTTTACCACTGTGTTACATGGCTTTTCCTTATAACTACACTCAGTAAACGTTTGGGAACCGAGGAGACCAATTTTTGAAGTTTTTCAGGTGGAATTCTTTCCCATTCTTGCTTGATGTACAGCTTAAGTTGTTCAACAGTCCGGGGTCTTCGTTGTTGTATTTTACGCTTCATAATGCGCCACACATTTTCAACGGGAGTCTAGTACCCGCACTCTTTTACTGCGAAGCCACGCTGTTGTAACACGTGCAGAATGTGACTTGGCATGCATGTCTTGCTTCTGAAATAAGCAAGGGCGTCCATGAAAAAGACGTTGCTCCAAAACCTGTATGTACCTTTCAGCATTAATGGTGCCTTCACAGATGTGTAAGTTACCCATGTCTTGGGCACTAATACACCCCCATACCATCACAGATGCTGGCTTTTGAACTTTGCGCCTATAACAGTCCGGATGGTAATTTTCCTCTTTGGTCCGGAGGACACAACGGCCACAGTTTCCAAAAAACATTTGTAATGTGAACTCATCAGACCACAGAACACTTTTCCACTTTGCATCAGTCCATCTTAGATGAGCTCAGGCCCAGCGAAGCCGGCGGCATTTCTGGGTGTTGTTGATAAATGGCTTTGGCTTTGCATAGTAAAGTTAAAGTTAAAGTTAAAGTACCAATGATTGTCACACACACTGATTTAACCCCCAATTCCAACCCTTGATGCTGAGTGCCAAGCAGGGAGGTAATGGGTCCCATTTTTATAGTCTTTGGTATGACTCGGCCGGGATTTGAACTCACAACCTACCGATCTCAGGGCGGACACTCTAGAGTTTTAGCTTGCACTTACAGATGTAGCGACCAACTGTAGTTACTGACAGTGGTTTTCTAAAGTGTTCCTGAACCCATGTGGTGACATCCTTTACACACTGATGTCGCTTTTTGATGCAGTACCGCCTGAGGGATCGAAGGTCCGTAATATCATTGCTTGCGTGCAGTGATTTTTCCAGATTCTCTGAACCTTTTGATGATGGACCATAGATGGTGAAATTCCTAAATTCCTTGCAATAGCGCTTTGAGAAATGTTGCTCTTAATCTGTTAGACAATTTGCTCACGCATTTGTTCACAAAGTGGTGACTCTCGCCCCACCCTTGTTTGTGAATGACTGAGCATTTCATGGAAGCTGCTTTTATACCCAAACATGGCACCCATCTGTTCCCAATTAGTCTGTTCACCTGTGGGATGTTCCAAATAAGAGTTTGATGAGCATTCCTCAACTTTCTCAGTCTATTTTGCCACTTGTGCCAGTTTTTTTTAAACATGTTGCAGGCATCATATTTTACCAGGTCGAACGTTAAGTATCTTGTCTTTGCAGTCTATTCAATTGAATATAAGTTTAGAAGGATATGCAAATCACTGTTTTCTGTTTTTATTTACGATTTAGACAACGTGCCAACACGGTGGTACAGGGGTTAGTGCATGTACCTCACAATAGGAAGGTCCTGGGTTCGATCCTGTGCTCGGGATCTTTCTGTGTGGAGTTTGCATGTTCTCCCCGTAACTGCGTGGGTTCCCTCCGGGTACTCCGGATTCCTCCCACCTCCAAAGACATGCACCTGGGGATAGGTTGATTGGCAACACTAAATTGGCCCTAGTGTGTGAATGTGAGTGTGAATGTTGTCTGTGTATCTGTGTTGGCCCTGCGATGAGGTGGCGACTTGTCCAGGGTGTACCCCGCCTTCCGCCCGAATGCAGCTGAGATAGGCTCCAGCACCCCCCGTGACCCCAAAAGGGACAGGCGGTAGAAAAGGGATGGATGGATGGACAACGTGCCAACTTCACTGGTTTTGGGTTTTGTAGTAACAGGCACATTCATATTAACATTTAATACTTACATATTTTACTCATTTTACGCATAGGGTGTCATATTAATTTCACAGACTCATCACACAGTTCACTATTTCCTTCAATAACAACATCACTATTCATCATGGCAGACTTTATGAGAAACAACAAAGACTACTTTGGGACAAATGATGATCCAGAAACTTCTATTTTTGAGCCTGAATATAAGTAGGATGATCTACAAGTTTTATAAGCTAAACAGATGCAGCTATAGTGAAACACTAAGTATCATGTAGCAGTATTGCTAAGTGCTAAACAAGAACATAATAAAACAATCACTTACTGTACAATGTCTGCTCTCACTGGGATGTTTTTATTTTCTCGTTGAGATGAAGAATTAATCATAATGCTCACATAAGGTTAACAATAAAAAGGTGCCACATACAAGCGTCTTTTCGTGTTTTTCGTGCCATCTCGGGGTCTAAGTTGGAGGTCAAAGTTGACCAACTTCTCGGTTTATGTCCACAAGCTTCTACTATCCAGGTGAGAGGCATGATTTATAATCTAGAATTAACTTTTACCAACTCAGGGGCAATATGTCAATATAGCCGCATAAACTGTGATCACGTTAGTCTGTGTTAGCGATTACAATATTGCTAATACTTGGTTAAATTTAGGTCATGAGATTTAAATGGAGTATTGTTGCCGTTTTTGGATGTTTTTAGAGGACTTTACGGGTGGAATAGTGTTCCGCCATTAGCTGCTTTGTTAGTCACCAAAATGAAAAATGTGTTCTTGTCTTACATAAGGATTGTGAATAGTGGGCAATATTCTAAAAAACAGGGCAGTTTCCCTGTAAGTTCATACAGGTATAGAAAAAGTCGTCACGGCAAACGTGATCGTGTCTAAGTTAAACAACAACCAAAAAACGCTGTCACTCCTGGTGAGTGGAGTTAGCTCCACTCACCAGGAGTGACAGCTTTTTTGGTTGTTTCTTCAACTTCTTTTCAATTGACGATGAAGCCAAATTCAAAACTTTGTAATAACTTTTTACCAAATTAAAATTTGACATTTTTGCTCCGCTTTGACTTGAGTCTTTTCGATTTTTACGGTTTTGTGAATGTAGTTGGAATTGTGATTACATTTCTGAGAAAAGTAAAGGTTCTATTTATTGGGAGATTTTTTTTCCCCCAAATGACAACAATGTCAACACCGAGAGGACTTTTGCAACGTATCATGCGACGGCAATTAAAAGTGAGCCGAAGCAGATGGAGAGAGTCAAGGGGATAGAAAGAGAGCGGAAAAATGGCAGAAGAGGCACCATAGAAATGTAAGGGAACAAGGTCTTTTCACTCTGGAAGTGTGTCAGTTGGCGAGGGCGAGGAATGGTGGGCCGGTTATCAAGCGCGAGGTCACAGTGTGTCAGGGTCAAGGGGAACGAGATGAGAGGGATGAGAAGCGGAAGAGGCGGGGGTGTCGGAAGGGAGGAGGACCACACCTGGCGAAGGCACACTTCTGGAGCGTGCTGGAGCGCACTCTCCTTGCAAACCAGAGCCAAGAGAAGCCAAAGAGGAAGGGTTTAGGCGGAGCGCGCTGCCAATGTGTCCTTGACAGATGTCCCAGCTGACGTTAGCGCAGTCGGTCAAAACCCAACCACGGAGTGTTTACATGACTGTGGGTGGCGGGAGACGATGAGGGAAGGATATCAAGACGTGTTTGGTGTATCGCCTGCATAACCAAATAGTACACATGCAACATTTGGAATGTCTTGCTTCTAAAGCAGGGCTGTCCAAACTATTTTCCACCAAGAGCCGCAAACTGAAAAGTCAAAGGATGCGGAGGCCATATTAATATTTTTCAGTCATCATGTCTTTCATAATGATTGTGAACGCTAGGCAAAATTCTAAAAAAAAAGTGCAGTTCCCCTTCACGCATTTAAAGTAAAAAGAAAATATTAACGTATGGATTACTTTAAAACTTTCATGACTGAGACCCTTACTGTTCCACAAAATCTTTAACACTTACCAATCTTGAAGGGAGAACTAAGACGTAGAAAAAAAATATGTATGGTGTTGATTTAAAAATCAACACCATACATATTTTTTTCAACGTCTTAGAAAAAAATATGTATTGTGTTGATTTATAAATCAACACAATACATATTTTTATCCACGTCTTAGTTCTCCCTTCAAGATTGGTAAGTGTTAAAGATTTTGTGGACCAGTAAGGGTCTCAGTCATGAAAGTTTTAAAGTTATTCATATGTTAATATTTTCTTTTTACTTCAAATGCGTAAAGGGAAACTGCACTTTTTTTTTAGAATTTTGCCTAGCGTTCACAATCATTATGAAAGACATGACGACGGATGGATTCTTTTTTAATGCCTTCTAAATAATAAACTAAAATATAAGTCAATGCCAATGGGAGCTCCACTATTCCGACCATAAAATCGGATAAATGACCATTCAAAAAGCGACAACAATACTTAATTTTCATTTTGTGACTTATATATTAACCAATAATTAGTGATATTTAACGCAGACCAATAATTTATAGCGTCACCGTGATCACTTCCGTGTCCAATGTTGACATTATCGAGAGGTCTGCTGCTTCCTCGCTTCCCTGCGCCCTATAAGTTTTTTGTAGATCATAAATCATGCTTCTCACTTGAAAAGTAGATGGCTGAGGATATAATCTGACAAGTTGGGACACTTTGACAGCCATTTAGGACCTGGAACTGGCGAGAACGACACGAAAAGGGCTTGTAAGCCCTCCCCCTCACTCCGTTTCTTTGCGAAGATTATGAGACATTTTTCAATAAATGTGCCAGTCACTACATTACATATATACTTACATCATGTACAGTATATAAAACCTTAATGGAGGTGTTTTGATGTTTCTAAGGGCTTTATAGGCACTCATAGGCTCCATTGTAAGCAGACCTTTGATCGCATTTATTTATTATTTAAAATGCATTAAAAAAATCCATCTGTCATGTCTTCCATAATGATTGTGAACTTTAGGCAAAATTCCCAACAAAAGTACAGTTCCCCT
>NC_084567.2:19247500-19300000 GCF_033978685.3 Nerophis lumbriciformis | reverse complement strand
CCACCCATCGCAGGGCCTACTCTACTCTACACCCTCTACACTCATGACTACACCCCTGCTCATGCCAGCAATACCACTATTAAATTTGCAGATGACACCACAGTAGTGGGACTCATTTCTGGGAGGGATGAGTCTGCCTACAGAAATTAAGTGGAGCGGCTGACTGAACAGAAGCCGACTGCCTCAACCGATGGAACGAGCACTTCAGCGAGCTCCTTAAACACCCTCCTGTTCCAAAAGACCCCACCATTACCAGCCATCCCGCCACTAACTCGGACTGCTCCATCATCCCCGTCTCCCCAGCTGAAGTTATAGCAACCTTGTCAAAACTCAAGAATGACAAAGCTCCCGGAATTTGTACCATCACAGCAGAGATGCTGAAGGCTGGGGGCGACAACATCATTCTATGGCTCACACAAATGATTAACCTTGTGTGGGTCTCAGATCAGCTGACCTGCAGCAACCACAGAGGCATCACCCTCCCTTCCATCCCCGGCAAACTCTTCACCCGCATCCTACTCACCCGCGTTTTACCCGCAACCATAAGCGGACGCTGCCAACAACAAGCCGGATTCAACCATTTAACCATCGATCACATCACAAACTGGACTTTGAGAGACCAAACCCAACAACTTCCAGCATCCCGTTTCGCAGCAATGAGCCCGGGACCTTAAAGCCCGTAATGTGACTCTGGCACAAGCTCAACTCTTTCCCTACAATAGACCAAAATACAGAGACCCGTTGCCACGTTTAGCTCTACGCGCCTTGCTGTGCAAGAGGACTGAAGAAAGAAAGAAAAAGAAAGACTATTATTATTATTTTACTTATTGTTTATTCCATACCAATTTATATCCGTTTGTTCTTTTAAATTATAGTTGAGTTTTGGTGGTACAATAAATATTCAAGGTTTCAAATGAATGAATAATTGTGTTATTATTTGAGATTTCAATATCAAACAGAATAATTGTGATCATTTTTGCTGACAATCACAATCATTATAAAAGACAAGATGACAAATGTATTTGTTTTTAAAATGCATTCTAAATATTAAATAAATGCCATCAAAAGTCCGCTTCCAATGGAGTCCATGGAAGCTGCTCTATTCTGCATATAAAGCCCTTAAAAAAACATTCAAACACCTCCATTAAGGTTTTATATACATGATGTAAGTATATATGTAATGAGCACATTTCTAATAACATTTAAATAACATTTGAATAACGTTTAATATTTATGTGATTTGATAATTTTAAGTATAGGCTTAAAAATGAAAGCCAACAAACATAATAAAACATCACTTACTTTTACATTTAGATGAAGAATGACTTGTAATCCTCGCCAAGAAAAAGGGGATGGAACCAAGCGTCCTTTCGTGTCGCCGCCATTTACGGGTCTAAATTGACTGTCAAAGTGTACCAACTTGTCGGATTACGTCCTCATCCCTCAATTATCCAGGTGAGAGGCATGATTTATGATCTACAATAAACGTTGATGAGCAAGGAAGCGAGGAAGCAGCTGATCAGTTGGTGATGTCAACGTTGGCACGCCAGCTCATGATCAATAGTTTGCCTGCGTTAGCGCTTATAATAACAATATCACTAATACTTGGTTAATGTTCAAGTCACGAAATGTAAATGGAGTATTGTTGGTGCTTTTTGAACATTTTTTTATTGGGTTTTATGGACCTCCCTTTGACTCCGCTGTAAGCAGACTTATTTTAATTTTCCTGAGGGAACTCTCCTGAAGGAATCAATAAAGTACTATCTATCTATCTATCTATCTATCTATCTATCTATCTATCTATCTATCTATCTATCTATCTATCTATCTATCTATCTATCTATCTATTTACGTTTATTTACAAGTTTGAATGCATGAATAAAATAATCCATCCGTCAAGTCTTTCATAATGATTGTGAATGATAGGCAAAATATTAAAAAAAAGTGCTGTCCCCTTTTTAAAGACAGCATAAGTTCATTCCAGGCGGTTAATAATACATAGGTTAATGTTTTTCATACTTACCATTGTTCTCTGTTTGACTCATTTCTCTTGATCAAACATTGTCTGGCATTCCACACTACAAAATGATACAAGTATGTATGATCCCTGCTGATATTGTATCAGATCAACAACAGTATCGGCCAATACTCCATGTTCCAACATCAGTATGGTATCTGAAATTTAATTGAGACAGCCCTAACCTTAACCAGAATAGTCAGCTTGTTTTATCACAGAGAGAGAGGATGTTGAACATTTGCTTTGTGCAGATAACACGCCTGTGTCAGTTGGCATTGCTACGTGCCAAGGTGAGATCGCAGAAAGCGACAAATAATGACAGTTTATAAACATTGCATATCTTCTTCGAGATGCTTATCACTCCGCTGATAGTGGTCCTCAGGTCCCGTGCTCTAACTCTAATATACTAACGTGCGAAATCCACCCTCAGACCGCCCACCCCTGCCCATCATGGGTGTTGTTGTTCCCAGGGGGATCCACAGCCTTGACTGGCCCTGATCTGATTAGAGGCTTGTTGGGTGGGGGTTTATAGGCGAGCCTGTCAAAAGTCAATCTGTCAACCTTGAGGAAATAGAGTGATGCATCCCGGACCACTGGCTTGCACCACAAGTGTGACGTAGGTCTGCTGACAACCATCGTTCACTGTCAACACATCCTTACTCCGTATGAAATGGAGCTCACCCTGTTGGACCCCAGCAGGTCTTCGAGGGGCAGCAGGGTTGCATCTCCGTTACTCTGGTACTATAACTACTCGAATCACATGCGAAACACTTAACACAAACAAAGTTTACCTAAGTGCTGATCTTGTTATTATTGTTTTTAAAAAGGCGGTGCAGTAAAAAATCATGTATGGCAGAAAGTTTGGACAAATATTCCATACTAAAATGTCGGCTGCTGAGCGGTCGTATGATATCAATATACTGTATATCGCAATAGGCAAATGTTCGAGATCAATAAAAAGTAAGTTCGATGAAACGTTTGGTAATTTGTTTCTCTTTCGTTGGAAGAAAGCGGATGTTGCGAAGCAAGGTTGGTTGCATGAACAAAGGTAATCGAGCAATGATCAGGGGGAGTGACACGCTAACAGCCAATCAGGTGACAGTATCAACTATCATGTTTGGTTGATTCTTTGCATGTAGTGAGAAGAGAAAGTCAAAATGTAGAAATTGTGGATAAAAGAGGAAAAGTCACCTGGATAGTATGGCACTTTTTGAGTTTTTTTCCAAAGGGATTGTAGTCAGACCAATGTGGCGTGAAGACCGCTAATACCACACCACATTAGCCGTACTCACCCTTTAGAGCAGAGCTGTAACTTCCTGGCACTAAACCTGCAGAAAGTAGTTCTTCTCAGGTTTCTCTATGTTTACATTTTCACACTTTGCACTATTTTCTTACACTTGATTAAGCATTTCTTACATATTCCTTATTTTTGCACCGTCATTTTAAGAGCTTATTGTTAAGTGTTCAATGTGGTTTTACTATTTTGTTTACATTGAGTGAGTGTTTTCCATGCTTGTGTTGACATTTGCTTTCTGCCTTGATAGCTGAGAAGATTACAATCAGAGGAAGGTTACATTTCAATTACAAATGTTTTCATTTGATATATTTTTCTCTTGCTCCTTATTTTCCATAGGTCATGAAAATATCAATAATTATTGATATTGCCGATAGAAACTACTTATATTTTGATACAGTTTTCAGCCATGTCGCTCGGCCAGAGCCACAACTAGCGAATATTTTAATAGATAACTATTTACCGATTATCTTTTCGATTAGTCGACTCATCAATTGATTAATGCTTAGGATCGGCTGTACACGTTGTCAGTTTTTAAAACCTCTGATTGTAACAAAAGAAACATAAAGAAATGGTTTTACCTAATTACACAAAGTATGTAAGGACAATGAAAAATAAATCAACAAAGTTAAAGTGCAAGATGTCCTCTAAACATGACATTCAATGCAAATAGTATTTTATTCAATACTGTTGGGGTTATTTAGTTGCATTTTGTTCCCTAAAATAATACAAGTATAAACGTGAACATTCGTAGATGTTCTATTAATCAAAATGCTATTAAGCGACAAATTCACAATAACAAATCTTTGTTGATTTTTTTTTTTTATGGTCGATTATGTCAACTAATCGTTGCAACCATATCGGCAGGGTTAAATTTGTAGCTCGCTTGGTGCTAGCGTTAGCATGTCACATTGAAATTTAGTACATAAGCAACTATTGAAGCAAGAGATGTTAACCACATTATCATAATGTAGCCTCGTTGGTTGCTCGTGTTAGCATTTTTGCATTCACATTTTGTTGGGATTCTCACAAAATTAAAAAGAAGTAGCAGTTTTTTTCATTAACCTTTCCATTTCATCGGGATTTTCCCAGAATTAAAATCGGTAGCAGTCGATTTATGTACATAATACCTATCTTGCTCGGTGCTACGTTTAGCATATTAGCTTTTTGTACATAACATTGATTTAGCACGAAACAACAGTCTCTTGAAGCAAGGGACGTTTATCATGTTATCGCAATGTATCCACACAGCTTTCTAACATGCTAGCTGTTAGCATTTTTAGCATTTCTAATGCTACTGTTCTGCTTGTTGTTACCTCCCGCAATCAGGGGGTGCTGTTGTGTTGAATGCTTTGCAAGTTGTGAATAGTGAAAAGAAAAGCCAGAAAGCTGAACTAAAAACAGGAGAGATATTTTACATATTCCTGAATCTGCATCCATCTACAGTGGGGCAAAAAAGTATTTAGCCAGCCACCAATTGTGCAAGTTCTCCCACTTAAAATGATGACAGAGGTCTGTAATTTTCATCATAGGTACACTTCAACTGTGAGAGACAGAATGTGAAAAAAAATCCAGGAATTCACATTGTAGGATTTTTAAAGAATTTATTTGTAAATCATGGTGGAAAATAAGTATTTGGTCAATAACAAAAATTCAACTCAATATTTTGTAATACAACCTTTGTTGGCAATAACAGAGGTCAAACGATTACTATAGGTCTTTACCAGGTTTGCACACACAGTAGCTGGTATTTTGGCCCATTCCTCCATGCAGATCTTCTCGAGAGCAGTGATGTTTTGGGGCTGACGCCGAGCAACACGGACTTTCAACTCCCTTCACAGTTTTTCTATGTAGTTGAGGTCTGGAGACTGGCTAGGCCACTCCAGGACTTTCAAATGCTTCTTACGAAGCCACTCCTTCGTTGCCCGGGCGGTGTGTTTGTGATCATTGTCATGCTGGAAGACCCAGCCACGTTTCATCTTCAAAGCTCTCACTGATGGAAGGAGGTTTTGGCTCAAAATCTCACGATACATGGCCCCATTCATTCTTTCCTTAACACGGATCAGTCGACCTGTCCCCTTAGCAGAAAAACAGCCCCAAAGCATGATGTTTCCACCCCCATGCTTCACAGTAGGTATGGTGTTCTTGGGATGCAACTCAGTATTCTTCTTCCTCCAAACACGACGAGTTGAGTTTATACCAAAAAGTTCTATTTTGGTTTCATCTGACCACATGACATTCTCCCAATCCTCTGCTGTATCATCCATGTGCTCTCTGGCAAACTTCAGACGGGCCTGGACATGCACTGGCTTAAGCATGGGTACACGTCTGGCACTGCAGGATTTGATTCCCTGTCGGCGCAGTGTGTTACTGATGGTAACCTTTGTTACTTTGGTCCCAGCTCTCTGCAGGTCATTCACCAGGTCCCCCCGTGTGGTTCTGGGATTTTTGCTCACCATTCTCATGATCATTTTGACCCCACGGGATGAGATCTTGCGTGGAGCCCCAGATCGAGGGAGATTATCAGTGGTCTTGTATGTCTTCCATTTTCTGATAATTGCTCCTACAGTTGATTTTTTCACACCAAGCTGCTTGCCTATTGTAGATTCACTCTTCACAGTCTGGTGCAGGTCTACAATTATTTTCCTGGTGTCCTTCGACAGCTCTTTGGTCTTGGCCATACTGGAGTTTGGAGTCTGACTGTTTGAGGCTGTGGACAGGTGTCTTTTATACGGATAACGAGTTCAAACAGGTGCCATTAATACAAGTAACGAGTGGAGGACAGAAGAGCTTCTTAAAGAAGAAGTTACAGGTCTGTGAGAGCCAGAGATCTTCCTTGTTTGAAGTGACCAAATACTTATTTTCCACCATAATTTACAAATAAATTCTTAAAAATTCCTACAATGTGAATTCCTGGATTTTTTTTTCACATTCTGTCTCTCACAGTTGAAGTGTACCTATGATGAAAATTACAGACCTCTGTCATCATTTTAAGTGGGAGAACTTGCACAATCGGTGGCTGACTAAATACTTTTTTGCCCCACTGTATCTTTGTTCTATGGAGAGCATTATCAGTAATTATAGTTGTATCGATGTGAAATCAGTATTTATAGTTTTATCAATGTGAAATCAGTATTATAGTTGTATCACCGTGAAATCAGTATTATAGTTGTATCAATGTGAAATCAGTATTTATAGTGGTATCAATGTGAAATTAGTATTTATAGTTATAGCAATGTGAAATCAGTGTATATACTGTAGTTGTATCCATGTGAAATTAATGTATATACTGTAGTTGTATCAATGTGAAATCAGTATTTATAGTTGTATCAATGTGAAATCAATACTGTCGTTATCTCAATGTGAAATCTGTGTATACTGTTATAACAATGTGAAATCAGTATGTATAGTTGTATCAACGTGAAATCAGTGTATATACTGTAGTGATCTCAATGTGAAATCAGTGTATATATAGTTAGATTAATGTGAAATCAGTGTATATAGTTATATCAATGTGAAATCAGTATTTATAGTTGTATCAATGTGAAAAATCAGTATATGTAGTTGTATCAATGTGAAAAAAACAGTATATGTAGTTGTATCAATGTGAAAAATCAGTGTTTGTAGTTGTATCAATGTGAACAATCAATGTTTGTAGTTGTATCGATGTAAAATCAGTATTTGTAGTGGTATCAATGTGAAACATCAGTGTATGTTGTTGTATCAATGTGAACAATCAGTATTTGTAGTTGTATCATTGTGAACGATCAGTATTTGTAGTTGTATCAATGTGAAAAATCAGTATTTGTAGTTGTATCAATATGAACAATCAGTATATGTAGTTGTATCAATGTAAACAATCAGTATATGTAGTTGTATCAATGTGAAAATCAGTGTTTGTAGTTGTATCAATGTGAACAATCAGTGTTTGTAGTTGTATCAATGTGAAATCAGTATTTGTAGTCGTATCAATGTGAAACATCAGTGTATGTCGTTGTATCAATGTGAACAATCAGTATTTGTAGTTGAATCAATGTGAACAATAAGTATTTGTAGTTGTATCAATGTGAACAATCAGTGTTTGTAGTTGTATCAATGTGAAATCAGTATTTGTAGTGGTATCAATGTGAAACATCAGTGTATGTCGTTGTATCAATGTGAACAATCAGTATTTTTAGTTGTATCATTGTGAACGATCAGTATTTGTAGTTGTATCAATGTGAAAAATCAGTATTTGTAGTTGTATCAATATGAACAATCAGTATATGTAGTTGTATCAATGTAAACAATCAGTATATGTAGTTGTATCAATGTGAAAATCAGTGTTTGTAGTTGTATCAATGTGAACAATCAGTGTTTGTAGTTGTATCAATGTGAAATCAGTATTTGTAGTCGTATCAATGTGAAACATCAGTGTATGTCGTTGTATCAATGTGAACAATCAGTATTTGTAGTTGAATCAATGTGAACAATAAGTATTTGTAGTTGTATCAATGTGAACAATCAGTGTTTGTAGTTGTATCAATGTGAAATCAGTATTTGTAGTCGTATCAATGTGAAACATCAGTGTATGTCGTTGTATCAATGTGAACAATAAGTATTTGTAGTTGTATCAATGTGAAAATCCGTGTATGGAGTTTTATCAATGTGAACAATCAGTATTTGTAGTTGTATCAATGTGAAAATCAGTGTATGTAGTTTTATCAATGTGAAACACATCTTTGAGTGATATTATACTATATTATATTATATTTTACCTACAGTGTTGGGACTAACGCGTTACAAAGTAACGCGTTACTGTAACGCCGTTAGTTTCGGCGGTAACTAGTAATCTAACGCGTTATTTTTTTTAATTCAGTAATTTAGTTACCGTTACTACATGATGCGTTACTGCGTTATTTTACGTTACTTTTGATGTAGTATCGGCTAGAAACAGAAGCGCTGCGGTGTCGTTCTTCTGAATCTTCCTCTGTCACAAGCCGGAGAGAAGAAAAGAGGCGCGGTCTATGTGTGTGTGTGTGTGTGGGTGTGGGGAGGCACACAATAAGTGATCCGCGGTTTGATATATGAAACAAAAAAAAAAAGTTGTTGGCACGTTCAGTCCACACACAGCGTGGTCATGGCGAGCGGAGTAACGGAGGAGCTTGAACGCCCCGCGCCATTTAATCGGTGTGTTTATAGGTGCAGACTCGGTTGTGCAAAACGAGGGTTTTAAACACATGCTGAACGTGCTTGAACCACGTTACGACATCCTGTCGCGCACCCACTTCAGCAATAAGATTGTGCCAGATCTTTATGAGCAGGAGAAGAAAAAACTATCCCGAGCATCATCTGTTGCGCTCATGACAGACGGGTGGAAGTCCAGGGGAACTATAAGCGCTCACTTCATCACAGCAGACTGGGAGATGAGAAGACACGCCCCCTCTACGAGAGTCGCCTTGCGCAGGTACTGACACAAGCAGTGGAGGAATGGAAGATAAAGATATCCCAGTCACACGTGATAATGCCAAAAATCAAATAATTACAGAGAATGAGGCAGGACTGGGACCACAGATAGGTGCTTTGCACATGTAGTGAATTTGGCATCACAGAAGGGAATCTCAGTCAATAGGATGGAGCGCCTCTTTGGGAGGATCAGGAAGGTTTCCTACTTCCACCCAAGCACAACAGCTGCTCATGTGCTTAAGACAAAGCAAGAAATGCTAAAGCTGCCTGCTCATACATGATGTCCCAACGAGGTGGAACTCCACTTATGATATGTTGGAGCAGCAGGCAGCTATATACTCTGCATTGACCCACAACACCCTGAAGACAAATGTCACCCTGTCTGATGATGATGTGAGAGTGGCAGATGAGGTCCTCCAGGTGCTTAAACCCCTCAAAAGTGTTCCATCTCTACTGAGCACTAAAACTTCACCATCTGTGTCAATGATCCTGCCACTGAAAACAAGTATTCTAAAATCCATGGCTCCAAATGTGGAAGACAGCAGCATCACTCCAGATGTCAGCCTTTATTTCACTACCTACAGTATGTTTCAAGGAAGATGATGTTTCTTCTTATGTTGCACTTAAACTTGTTTTTTATTAATGGTCATTGGTCCAAGTTTAAAGAAAGGAGGAATGCCTTTTTATGTTGCACTGTTTTTCATTAATTATGTTAAAAGGAAAATAAAAATGCATGTCAAGTTGATCAACAGATTGTATTATTCTCCAGTGCAATAACAGTACTGAAATGAAGGCAAAAAGGGCATTAATGGGAGCTTTAAAAAAAAAAAGAAGAAAAAAAGAAGTAACTAAATAGTTACTTTTCACAGTAACGCATTAATTTTTGGTGTAAGTAACTGAGTTAGTAACTGAGTTACTTTTGAAATAAAGTAACTAGTAACTGTAACTAGTTACTGGTTTTCAGTAACTAACCCAACACTGTTTACCTACTCAGTGGCCTAGTGGTTAGAGTGTCTGCCCTGAGATCGGTAGGTTGTCAGTTCAAACCCCCGCCGAGTCATACCAAAGACTATAAAAATGTGAGCCATTACCTCCCTGCTTGGCACTCAGCATCAAGGGTTGGAATTGGGGGTTAAATCACCAAAAATGATTCCTGGGCGGCACCGCTGCTGCCCACTGCTCCCCTCACCTCCCAGGGGCTGAACAAGGGGATGGGTCAAATGCAGAGAGCAAATTTCACCACACCTAGTGTGTGTGCGTGTGACAATCATTGGTACTTTAACTTTAAAGTTAACTTTAACTTTAATTACTACTGTTTTACATGTTTACTTCATCATGGTTAATTAGACTTACATCAGTGGGAGAGTTATAGTTAGATTATGATGGAAGTCAACGTTTTAGAATTTGCATCTTTGTCTTTGCATTAGAGCTGCTACTGATATCGAATGTAATCTTTTTATTGGTTTGTTTTATTAATCGGGTAATTGGATAACACTCACTTTATAGCCCAACTTTCAGTACCTTCTATTTGCCTTCTTTTACATGGGTTTACCTTCTTTATTTTTGTATAGCTTCTATTTACTTTTAAAATACCTTCTTTTACTTACCTTTACCTTCAATGTACCTTTCTTTCATCTTCTATTTGCCTTCTTTTACCATCTGTCACCTTTAAAAAAAAAATCATTTTAACCTTATTTTACCTTTTTTTTTTTTACATTCCATTACTTTTTTATACCTTTCATGTACCTTCTTCTATTTCCCTTTTACCTTTTTTAATTTATTTTACCTTTTTTAATTAATTTTACCTTTTATTTGAATTATTTTAACTTATTTGCGTTCTTATACCTTCGATTTACCCTGTCTAACTTTTTTTTGTTTACCTTTTTTTTAACTTAACATTCTGCATACATTTTTTTCTTACTTACTTTTACCTTTGTTTGCCATTTATTAAACGTGTTTTAGCTTCTTTTCCCTTTTATCTTGTATTTACATTTTTGTTTATCTTATTGTGCCTTCTATTTACAGTAACTTGTTTTACCTACCTTCTACCTTTTATTTATATCCTATTTAAACTTTGTATTTTTTTCTACCATATATTTAACTTATTTTTGCTCTTCATTACATTTTATATTTCATATAACATATTACAGTTTACATTTTTTTGCCTCCATTTAACCTGTTTTACATTATTTTATCTTGATTTACTTTCTCTATAACTTGATTTACTTTAGTTTAGCTTCTGTTTTTCCCTTTTACTTTTTATTTACCTTTTTTCTTTTGTATTTATCTTATTTTACCTTCTGTTTAACTTGTTATACCTTCTTTTACCTTTTATTTAACTTGTTTTACCTTTTACCTTCTATTTACCTTTGTGTTTATCTTATTGTGCCTTCTATTTACAGTAACTTGTTTTACCTTATTCTACCTTTTATTTATATATTATTTACCCTATTTATCTTATTTTACCATTTATTTAACTTGTTACCTTTATGTTTATCTTATTGTGCCTTCTATTTACAGTAACTTGTTTTACCTACCTTCTCCCTTTTATTTATATCCTATTTACCTTTTTTATTTTTTCTACCATCTATTTAACTTATTTTTGCTCTTTATTTACATAAGTTTACCTTTTTTGCCCCCATTTAACCTGTTTTACATTATTTTATCTTTGATTTACCTTCTCTTTAACTTGATTGACTTTAGTTTACCTTTTATCTACCTTCTTTTTAACCTGTTTTTACTTTTTATTTACCTTTTTTCCTTTGTAATTATCTGATTTTTTTTACCTTCTATTTAACTTGTTTGACCTTCTTTTACCTTTTGTTTAACTTGTTTTACCTTTTATCTAATATTTACCTTTTTGTTTGTCTTATATCGCCTTCTACTTACAGTAACTTGTTTTACCTACCTTTTACTTTTAATATCCTATTTACGCCTGATTGTAGCTGAGATAGGCTCCAGCGCCCCCCGCAACCCCAAAGGGAATAAGCGGTAGAAAATGGATGGATGGGCATTTTTATTTTTTCTACCATATATTTAACTTATTTTTGCTCTCTATTTACATAAGTTTACCTTTTTTGCCTCCATTCAACATTATTTTATCTTTGATTTAACTTGATTTTGATTAAAAAATAATATAACATTTAAAAAAAAAAAAATTCCTGAGGGAACTCTCCTGAAGGAATCAATAAAGTACTATCTATTTATCTATTTCAGTGGTTCTTAACTTTGCTGGAGGTACCGAACCCCACCAGTTTCATATGTGCATTCACCGAACCCTTCTTTAGTGAAAAATACATGTATTTATTTTTTTCAAATTCATGACAAAGTTATATGTTTTTTTACTGGTGCACAAAATGAAACGTGCATGAACCACAACAAATTACACACCTGCAAATCAGATGGAAAATTAGAGGGAACATTTTTTGGGGGTATCCATAATACGTCGATAGGGAGAAGTTTTTATTTACACGATGAGTCGGGGTGTCTCCGCTGAACCCCTGAGGCCGACTCACCGAACCCCTCGGGTTCGATCGAACCCAGGTTAAGAACCGCTGATCTATTTACTTTAGTTTACCTTCTGTTTAACCTGTTTTTCCCTTTTACTTTTTATTTACCTTGATTTCTTTTGTATTTATCTTATTTTACCTTCTATTGAACTTGTTTTACTTTCTTTTACCTTTTATGGAACTTCTTTTACCTTTTATCTTCTATTTACCTTTTTGTTTATCTTATTGTGCCTTATATTTACAGTAACTTGTTTTACCTTATTCTACGTTTTATTTATATATTATTTACACTATTTATCTTATTTTACCATTTATTTAACTTGTTTCCTTTTTGTTTCTTATTGTGCCTTCTATTTACAGTAACTTGTTTTACCTACCTTCTGCCTTTTATTTATATCCAATTTATATCCAATTTATATACTTTTTATTTTTTCTACCATCTATTTAACTTATTTGTGTTCTTTAATTACAAAAGTTTACCTTTTTTGCCTCCATTGAACCTGTTTTACATTTTATCTTCGATTTACCTTCTCTTTAACTTGATTTACTTTAGTTTACCTTTTATTTACCTTCTGTTTACCTGTTTTCCCTTTTTATTTACCGTATTTTCCGCACTATAAGGCGCACCGGATTATTAGCCGCACCTTCAATGAATTACATATTTCATAACTTTGTCCACCAATAAGCCGCCCCGGATTATAAGCCGCGCCTACGCTGCGCTAAAGGGAATGTCAAAAAAACAGTCAGATAGTTCAGTCAAACTTTAATAATATATTGAAAACCAGCGTTCTAACAACTCTGTCCCAAAATGTACGCAAATGTGCAATCACAAACATAGTAAAATTCAAAATGGTGTAGAGCAATAGCAACATAATGTTGCTCGAACGTTAATGTCACAACACACAAAATAAACATAGCGCTCACCTTCTGAAGTTATTCTTCATTCGTAAATCCTTCGAATTCTTCGTCTTCGGTGTCCGAATTGAAAAGTTGCGCAAGCGTGGGATCCAAAAATGGCCGGCTCCGTCTCGTCGAAGTCATCGGATTCAGTGTCGCTGTTGTTGTGCAGCAGTTCTGTGAATCCTGCCTTCCGGAAAGCTCGGACCACAGTTGTGACCGAAATATCTGCCCAGGCATTTACGATCCACTGGCAAATGTTGGCGTATGTCGTCCGGAGCTGTCTGCCCGTCTTAGTGAAGGTGTGTTCGCCTTCGGAGCTGTGTGAAAAAAGCCACCCGGCCTCTTCGCGTAAACTTCCCTTAACCACTCACTCATCTTTTCTTCATCCATCCATCCCTTCGAGTTAGCTTTTATGATGACGCCGGCTGGAAAGGTCTCTTTTGGCAAGGTCTTCCTTTTGAATATCACCATGGGTGGAAGTTAGCATGGCAAGCTAGAACCACAGTGAAGGATGACTTCTCATTCCCTGTGGTGCGAATATTCACCGTACGTGCTCCCGTTCCACAGTGCGGTTCACAGGAATATCAGTTGCTGTGAAATACGGTAGTAATCCGTGTGCGGATGGAGAGATTGCGTCTTTTTATGAACCGGATCCTTGTCGCTTAGTAGGAGCCATTTTGTGGTCTTTACAGATGTAAACAGGAAATGAAACGTACGGTGATATCCGCACGTTTTTTCTTCTTCTTCCGGGGGCGGGTGGTTGCTTACAGTAGAAGAAGAAGCGCTTCCTGTTCTATGGGGGCGGGTGCTTTCCTTGGCGGTTGCTTGCGTAGAAGAAGAAGCGCTTCCTGTTCTACCGGGAAAAAAGATGGCGGCTGTTTACCGAAGTTGCGAGATCGAAACTTTATGAAAATGAATCGTAATAAAGCGCACCGGGTTATAAGGCGCACTGTCAGCTTTTGAGAAAAATTGTGGTTTTTAGGTGCGCCTTATAGTGCGGAAAATACGGTACCTTTTTTCTTTTGTATTTAACTTGTTTTACCTTCCTTTACCTTTTATTTAATGTATTTTACCTTTTATCTTCTATTTACCTTTGTGTTTATCTTATTGTGCCTTATATTTACAGTAACTTGTTTTACCTACCTTCTACTTTTTATTTATGTCCTTATTTTCCTTTGTCGCCTCCATTTAACCTATTTTACATTATTTTATCTTTGATGTACCTTCTCTTTAACTTGATTTACTTTAGTTTACATTTTATTTACCTTCTGTTTAACCTGTTTTTCCCTTTTACTTTTTATTTACCTTTTTTCCTTTGTGTTTATCTTATTTTACCTTCTATTTAACTTGTTTCACCTTCTTTTACCTTTTGTTTAACTTGTTTTACCTTTTATCTTCTTTATTTACAGTAACTTGCTTTACCAACTTTCTACTTTTTATTTATATCCTATTTACCTTATTCTTCCTTTACTTAAGTGTCCCTTTTTTGACTCCATTTAACCTGTTTTACATTGTTTATTTGATTTACCTTCTCTTTAACTTGATTTTCTTTAGTTTGCCTTCTTTTTATCCTATTTTCTTTTTATTTACCTGTTTTCCTTTGTATTTATCCTATTTGACCTTCTTTTATGGGGTCCGTATTTATTAAACGATTAATCTTGTAATCTAATAATTGGATTTAATCGATGAATCGTTGCAGCCCTACCTTGCATTATGAAGAACATACAGACATCTTGTGAATGTTTATGTGGTAAATAGAAGGAATGAATGACATTGCAGGTTCCATTTTTACATCAAGGAGATGCACGCTTCATGTTAACATTTCCACCAAATCTTTCTCTGTGAGCAAATAAATGAAGGACAGCGAGTGTATGCTTGCATAACGTTCACATTTATTTGTTATTTTTTCATTTCCTAACACATTCTAAACATGCTTTAAACACATAATGGATCACATTCTTAAAGGTAGTTAAAGTAACGAGCGGACAAGATTCCCAAAGAGAAAAACATGACAGCTTCATTTCGTGTGTTCACAGTAAACCCCAGTGTGTAAATCAATGTACTCCCTGAGACGTCCATGTGTACTCTCCTGTGAAACAGGCATCACTGGGCTCGGACGTTACAACGGCGGCAAAATACGAATATGACATTAAGGGGAAAATATTTCAAACGGAGCAGTGGAGGTGTTCGTCTTGACTGGCGTTACGTACAGAATAAATTAAGCATTCTCCAAAGCTGTCTGCTGACGATGTTGATATCTTTATCAATAAGTTAAGCGGCAACAGTAGTCCAAACCCAGTGATAAAAGCGCAGGAGTCTGTGGTCGCGTGCCACGCTGTCAGGGTCACTCCACTGCACGTCAGCGCTCGGAGATGTCAGCGTGACCGCCGGTACATTCCACCATTGATAATCGATGGGATACGATAGCAGCCGCGGCGATAACGCTGTCGTTACCTCAGATGGCAAACTGGTGAACAGCAATCATGTCATTAAACAAAAAAAAAAAACATCAACAAAGAGGGCAAAAGAACAGAAGGCATAGTATAATTAGGGGTGTAACGGTATTCCAAATCACATTTTTCAAAACATTCCTTTAGGTACAAAAACGTATCGATTTCCCACAATGTGCTTTTGGCTAGCAATAAAGCCAAGGAGAAACCTGAGTTTGAAAACACTCTTCCGTCGCTAAAGTGTTCTAGTCGAGATGGAGAACCTTGCAACAAAATGGGAGTATTAAAATGCGGACCTTGTTTTGTTTGGTTAGTTTAGTACATTGTTTTTAACCCTGGTTGGGCAGCCAAAAAATGTGTCTCTCAGCCGTGGTCGGAGCGGTACTCAGTTGTAATACACTTTTTCACCACTTGTGGCAGTAATGACAATATTAAATAAAGTCATAGATAAGTTTCTGAAGCGCAAGAATTATGACTAAAAAGGTGAAGCTGTAGTTTTATTTGTACCTTAACTTTATTGATCGTTTGACTAAGAAACTAATTATTTATTATTAATTTAGATTAAATTTATAGCAGCACTGCGCAGTTGTATGTCAGTTTAATTTCCATCAGTCATTTATTTTGCAGTATATTTGATTGGTATTTAATTTATTTAGTAAGGTGACTAATTCAGTGGTAGTATTTGAGTGTGTCCCAGGCCCTTAGGTAGTGGAAAAGGTGGGCCCCAAGGTCCAGAAGGTTGAGAACCCCTGGTTTAGTATATTCAGTACCACAGTTTTCAGTGGACCTTTCGGTTTTCATACACAGTCTTGGTTATTGTAAAGCCAAACTTTGATGGACATTTTTAAAAACATGTTTTAGACCAGGAGCTTTTCTAACCTGTAACCTGTTTTGAAACAGTTTCATTGTAATTATTTTACCAAATAGTTCCTTTAGTTACAAAAACCTATCGATTTCCCACAATGTGCTTTTGGCAAGCAATAATGCCAAGGGGAAACTTGAGTTTGAAAACACTCTTCCGTTTGAATCGAGAATCGATTCTGATTTGGAAATTGTGTTAAATGGGGAATTGCTTCTGAATGGAATCGTCACCCGAGCAATCAGAATCGTATTGAATTGAGATCTGAATCGATTCATAATTTTCGAAAATCGATCGAAAATTATTTTTTTGGATAAGAATCAATTTTTAAAAATACTTTTTCAGACCATCTCCTTGCTTTTTTTTCTAACCATTGAAAAAATGTCATTATAATTATTGTACCAAATAATGCATTGGTTTGAATCGAAAATCGTGTTGAACTGAGAATCAATTCAGAATCAAATCGTCACCCTAAGGAATCGTGATCGTTTTGAATAGATTCTGAATCGATTAATTATTTTCAAAAATTGATTGGAAATAAATGTAAAAAGGTAAAACATTTTCTTAATGAGAATTAAAAAAAAAATTTTTTTAGGCCATCTCCATGCAAGCAGAAGGAGGTTTTCTAACTTGTTTTGAAAAAGTTATTTTTAATTATTATTATTGCATCAAAAATCCTTTTGAATCTTCAGCCCTTGAATCGGAGTCGGATCGAATCTTTAGGTGCCCAAAGATTCACATTTGTATTAACGTCATATTCTTGGGTGTCTGGAATCAATGGGAAAAATTATGCTTTTTTTGTACGAATTTGTCTTTGTCCGACCTTTTGGAACGTATTACTAAACAAAATCAGCGGTATTACATATATTTTCCAACAAAACTTTGCTTTTTTTAATAGGTTTTAAAAAATCAGTCTGTGATTGTGGCGTGCCGTTACACCCCATCTAATTCGACATTTTCACGGACATTCTTTCATCTTTGGTATTGAAGTCACGACATCAGGGCGGCAGAAGAGAACAAAACAAAGTATTAAACGTATTTGTAATGGGGGAAAAAAGCTGCCGGCTGTGGGATAATACGCCTGTCGCCTGAGAAAGGACTCAAAAGTATTTGGTGTGTTTCCCGCCGAAAGGTGAGGGGAAATTCAAGTTCAAGCCTGAGAGGTGACTGAGATTAGCAACAAACGAAGAGAAAACCAATAAATTAGACAAAAACAAAACAATTGAGCGATATGTAGTGTAAAATGATGTCAAAGAGGTAGTTTCAGCGCATACATTGCAAATGGCGTTTCCCTGGCGTAGAAAAACAAAGCGGACAAGAAGGAAACTCCTGAGAACATGGCAGTGAGGTAGCGATGGTTGACTCCTTCAAGCTGGTTAGCAGAGGGAAGGCAACGATTCCCCGTCTGATCAAATCCGACACGTTCCACGTGGAGTTACGAGTAACTTCAGGGCAGGGGTGTCCAAAGTACGGCTAGGAGGGGCGGCCATTTTGTATTAGCCCAAAATACAATTGAAAAAAAAAAACGTGTTTACATTGGGTGAAAACTGTCAAGTGTTTCAGTATGCGACTTTTGGACACCCCTCTTTGCATTTGACCTAAAACAACCATCACGGAGACCTTTTTTTTTTAATCACAATTGTACAAATCCCCACCATTACATTTCTTTTGAGTATTTTACTATTTTTATTTGATTTTTATTTCACTGACTAAAGTCAACACTGCTGTGCGACTCTAGCAGGGAGGAAAGGACAGAAACTTAACCCATAAGAACCCGCGTCACCGTCACGTTAAAATGCGCTAAAAAGTTGTGCTTGATTAAGTTCCTGTCATGTGACAGTCACGTGCCTATCCAAGGATAGTCCCTAAAATGGTGTTTCAGTAAGCTTGTTTATTACCTACCTTTATATTTTACCATTTGAGCTCATTTTAAATCCATGTAACAATTGTAATGCTTTAATAAAGTGTCAAATATTTAGATTCAACTGTTCTTGCTACTTTCACACATTTATAGAAAACAAGCTAGGAAAAATCGCTATCCAAAAAAAGGCAGTGTGTCAGGTAAGCTAGCTCATTGACAAAAGCTTATTTTTACCATTAAAGCTTATTTTAAATATGTGTACTATTTGTAAAGCTTTAAAAAGGTGTTAAATATTACAATTCAACTGTTTTTACTATATTCTGTCATGAATTCATAGAAAATAAGCTAGGAAAAAAATCGCAATCACCAAAACGGCAGTGTGTCAGGGAAGCCAGCTTTCTAACACGCTTATATTTTGTCATTAAAGCTCATTTTAAATCCGTATAACAATTGTAATGCTTTAATAAAGTGGCAAATATTCAAATTCAACCAATTTTTACTGTATTTTGTTTATGAATTCATAGAAAACAAGCTAGGAAACAATCGCTACTACCAAAACAACAGTCTCTTAGCTCATTAACACAAGCTTAAACTTCGCCATTAAAGCTAATTTTAAACCCATCGGTTGTAATGCTTTGATAGGGTGTCAGATATTACAAGTCAACTAACTGTTCTATTTCATCAATGAATTGATAGAACACAAGCTCGGAAGAAATCGCTATCACCAAAATGGCAGTTTGTCAGGTAAGCTATCATTCTAACACACCCTTTTATTTTGCTATTAAAGCTCATTTTAAATCTGTGTAACAACTGTATTGCTTTAATAAGATGTCAAATATTAAAATTCAACCATTCTCACTGTATTTCTTTTATGAATTCATACAAATCAAGCTAGGAAAAATTGCTACAGTATCACCAAAATGGCAGTGTCTCAGGTAAGCTATCTTTCTAACACACGCATATATATTACCATTAAAGCTCGTTTTAAATCCGTGTAACAATTGTAATGCTTTAATAAGGTGCCAAATATTAAAATTCAACTGTTCTTACAACTTTCATGAGTTTATAGAAAACAAGCTAGGAAAAAAATCGCTGTCACCATAACGGCAGTGCGTCAGATAAAACAAAAGCTTATATTTTGCCATTAAAGCTCAATGTATTAATTGTAATGCTTTAATAGGGCGTCAGATATGACAAGTTAACTGTTCTTATATTTATTGAATGAGCTAATAGAAAACAAGCTATCAGTCTTTTAGCATTGCAACTACTATGCTATTAATTTCACAGTTTTGCTTATTTTTGACTAACGTGTTCTTTTCTTCAGTTTAAAGTACCTTTTTAGTACAGTAGATCCCTCCTATTTGCGGTTCAACATTCACAACCCCCAAATAGTTGTCTCTGATTTAAACTGTAAATATTGTTTCTAATGGTAGTGTAAATGGAAATAGGTGCTCTCTCACAATTCAATTCACTCAATGTTTTCCAGCAATTAAATGCTTTGACAAGACTGTATGCTTGCAACATCAGTGTGTAAAACTGAAGTTAAAATGTGTTCAATAATTTTCAGGGCTTTTTTACGGGTGTGTTCATTATTGTTGCCCCCCAACAATAGTCTTAGAATGTAATAAATAGCAAATAGCAGGAGTCTACTGTAAGAAATACATTTGCCATAAAAGCAAACTGTAACATTTATGTGACATCACAGGGGTTCCGGAAACAAATAAATAATTTCCTATGAACCGCAATTCACTGTCTTCTGAATCGATTTACAATTTTCAATGATCTATTTTTAAAAAGCAGTTTTAGGCGAATTGCGCTAACTCGCTGGACGTATAAAAGAGGAGCTTTTGTAAACCTGTAACCTGTTTTGAGAAGGTTTGATTATAATATAGGTGAAACTCCAAAAATTAGAATATCGTGCAGAGGTTAATTTATTCTAGCAATTAGATTTACAAGGTAAATTCCGGACTATAAGCTGCTATTTTTTTGCTGCGGTTTATAAAACCGGTGCAGCTAACTTGTGGATTTCTCTTCGCTGACTGCCATAATGCAAGTACCGGTAGTTTTTTTTTGTTGTTGAAAAAAAACAAGTTCTTTTTGTTTGTGCTATGGCGCCATATTTTAGGCAAGTTTGCTAATTGCAGATGCTGCATTGCCGTTTTGTTTAGACTGAGCTTTGAACCGGATGTACAAGTGCTGTTTTGTTTTCTAGCTGTCCACAGCGTAACTACTCATATGGATTCTTCATCACTCCATGCAACGTTTGTAAGTTTTACAATATAACTACAACAATTCGTACTTACTAAACCATCCCATGTGTGATGTCTGTAGGACTGTTTTCATGCATATTTGTACGTGCTATCGTAATGTAATGACGCTTGCGTCGTTAGCATTTGCAAATGTGCTAACGCGTTCCCAAGTGTCTGTTAGTATTATTAACTTACAATTGCATTCTTTTTGTATTGTTTCAGTTTCACAAATTCCTCAGTAAATTCACCAAAACGTCAGAGGAGTTATTGAGTCTGTTTAGCTGATTGGTGAGCTAGCTTCCGCAGCTAGTGAGTCCATGGCGATTACTTCTGTTTTGTTTGATCAGCTGTTTGAAAACAATTAAGGTATGTAAATAAACATTTAGAGAATATTTCTGTGTAAATAACTAATTTCACAATGTATATATCTGCAGCTTATAGTCCAGTGCAGCTAATATATGGAAAACAAATTTTGTGGGTGCAACTTATTTATTGGTGCGCTCTATCGTCGGGAAAATATGGTATATGACATAAGCTCATAACATGCAACTGAAGATATTTCTAGACTTCTTTTGATATTGTTTTGATGATTATGGCTTACAGCTTATGAAAACCTTGAATTGAAAATGTCAGAAAATGTTGGGTTTTCAAAAATTGTAAGCCATATTCATTAAAATGATCAATAGAAGCTTGATATATTTCACTCTGTATGTAATGAGGTTATATCACATATTAGTTTGACATTTGAAGTTGAACCGCTACTGTTAATGGACTTTTACACCATATTCAAACTTTTTGAGTTTCCCCTGTATATTTACCAAATATTGCGAGAATCGGTAAGTGATTCTGAATTGACCCGTGAGATGTTTTCAAATTGTCCATGGATGTTCTTATTCATATAAAAAAGTCTTCCACTTTATACTGGAGGCATAATTGGGTCTGGGTTCTTATGGGTTAACGCCGGTCGGTAGCATGGAACATAGCATATCAAATACCACAAAAGAGTCCAAGATGTCGCATGAAAGTTTTGTCTGACATCGCATCTCCTGAGTAGCACTTTCACGAGTCGCCGTGCACAACGGGAATGCATTTTAAATCAAGTCAACAAATGTCGGGAATGAGGACTCATCCTCATGCCAAGAAAAACAAAAAGAATACAGGAAGTATAACAAAAACCCAAAACATTCACAAGAACTACATAGGTACATGAAAAGGCATAAAAATCAAAAGATGAAAGGAGGCTAATGAACGTTGGAAAGAGAAACACCGAGCAGATAAATTCTGGCCGAGTGTTTCTCTTTCAAACTGGGCGCGCGGGCGGCGCAAATCAAGTGAAAAGGGAAAACATCTTTTGTCTACAGAGGACCTACTATGTCCTGTCCTACGTCTACCAACACAACAAGCACTTGAGCGCGGTCTCTGAGTAACTCCTGAATGCAGTACTTAACACTCACTTTATACCCTGTTTCCATCCAGGCCGGGCGGGCCTGAGCGCGGAACACAGCGGGTGGGCCGTGGCTCACAGTCTCTGAACCTCACCGTCCGTGTGCAAAAACTAGAGTCCTTGCAATGACTGCATTTTTGTCTGCATTTCTAATGGTTGCACATCACCAAGTGGATCATAAAAACAAAAACAAAAACTTGAGGAATCAAAGACAATACTTTGACGTCGTCGTCTCGTAGTCCAAAGATAAAGGACCATGTTCTACAACAATGTGCATATTTGTCACAGAGAGCAAGCACCAGAGGTCAAGTCACCAAAAATGCATCAATCTCACCCAGCTGATTATCTGCTGACATTACAGTACTCGCTTCGTCCGTGGAGTCAGCGCTCCCGATTAAAACTCACAACCCGAGACAGCGTTCAGGTCAGGTCTCACCTAAATCTGCTTCTCGGTCTGTGCAAAAGCATGATTGGACCTGGCGGGACCTGATAAAAAAAAAAAAAGTTTAAAAAAAAGTCCGACATCCCCGTGTCTCGACTAGGCCATGACGGTCGATATGAGCTAGCTAGCCCAGAACCACGCCTGCTGAATGTAAACACGCGCGCAGGTTTAGCAGCATTCCCCCGGGGGACGTCTGGCTAGGTCTCCCTCTGACGGAGACTGATTCGTTTCTTATCCCCGATCCTTCAACGACAAGATTTTTGTTTTAGTCGTGCCCGTAAAAGGGCATTTGGAGGGGGGGAAAAAACAAAAAAACAAAAAGCATTGCATAACACTTTGGTCAAAAACAATACAACAAACCTAGATACCCTCCCATACCCTTGCAATAAAACCTTACATCCCCAGTCTACGATTGTAAAAAATACCCGTATACTCCTTTTTCCGAGGATCGCAAAGATCCAAACAGCCGTCACCTTAACTCGTGGAATGTTACACTGACAAGACCGCCTCCCGTAAGCGGAATGTCCAAAAAGTCCAAGCAGATAAAGTCGCTGGATTTTCTACGTTCAGTGTCGTAAAAACACCGTGACCGAGGCATCCACTGGGATTTTGTGTTAGACTGGGCAACTCTTCATCAACACCACAAAAATAGCAACAACATCTTCCTGAGGTAGTCTAAAACACTCGCGTCTATCCGCCCCCGTCTGAATAAAATAAACTCTTTTTTTTCTTCTTCAAGTCTAGCTCTAGCAATGGCAACACTGACACGTCGAGCAAAACTGGATACACACTTGTAAACTCCAAAGACCAATGCATCTACGAGCATTTGTTTTGTACAGAAGCATGTGCACAGTGTAAATCAGCATACATTCAGCTCTGTCGTGTAATAAATAGAACAAAGAAAACAAACTAGCTGCTTGTCACATTCACAAGGAGGGGCGACCGGTCCCTCGCCGTAGGGGGGTGGGGGGGTGTGGGGTCAGGGCGGCCTCTAGTTTCCCGAGGAGGCGGTCACGCAGGGTGACGGGCCAGTCCTGTAGCTGGTCAGGCTTGATTTGCAGGAGTGCAAGACTGCTTTGAACAAGAGAGGGAGCTGCTCAAGTGGGACGTTGACCAGCTTCCCTGCAAACACACACACACACACACACACACACACACACACACACACACACACACACACACACACACACACACACACACACACACACACACACACACACACACACACCACACACACACACACACACGTGTCAGAGGCGTGTTGGCTGACCTTTCACTTAAGGCGGGAACAGACGGGGAACAAGCGAGCGAAGGGTTTTAGTTGGCCATAACGGTGTTCCCCTTGCTTTTTAAAGTAACAACAAGTACCTTAAATTCCAGACTCTAAGCCGCTACTTTTTATCCTACGCTTTGAACCCTTTGGCTTATAAAACGGTGCGCCTGATTTATAGATTTTTCTTAGCTGGCGGTCAAAATGCAAAAAGTTTTCATTAAACACTTGCAAAGACACTGAAATGGTGTGTTTATTTTTGTGCCATGGCGCCATCTTTTGGGCGAAGTCGCTCACTGCAGGTGCTGCCGGATGAATGGCTAAAGTGTTTCCTGCTGTTTAAAGCTTTGAACCGGAAGTACAAGTGCCGTTCCGTCTTCTAATCGTCCATAGTGCTTCCACTCGTATGGATTCTTCATTCATCCAAGCAACGTTTGTAAGTTTTACTGTACAACTAAAACAATTCGTACTTACTAAACCGTCCCATGTGTGATGTCTGTAGGAGTGTTTTCATGCATATTTGTAAGTGCTATCATGTGTTATCATCATTTGCATTAGCTAACATGTTTACTAGTGTCTGTGTTAGTATTATGAACCTACAATGGCATTCTTTTTGTATTGTTTCAGTTTCACAAATTCCTCAGTAAATTCACCAAAAGGTCACAGTGGAGTTATTGAGTCTGTTTAGCTGATTGGAGACATAGCTTCCGCAGCTAGTGGGTCCATGACGATGACTTATGTTTTGTTTGATCAGCCATTGTACTGCTGCGTTATAGACAATTAAAGTATGTAAATAAACATTTACAAAATATTTATGTGTAAATTACTAATTTCACAACGTATATATAAATAAATATATATATATATATATATATATATATATATATATATATATATATTTATATATATATATATATATATATATATATACATATATATATATATATATATATATATATATATATATACAAACCCCGTTTCCATATGAGTTGGGAAATTGTGTTAGATGTAAATATAAACGGAATACAATGATTTGCAAATCCTTTTCAACCCATATTCAATTGAATGCACTACAAAGACAAGATATTTGATGTTCAAACTCATAAACTAAATTTTTTTTTTGCAAATAATATCCATCCATCCAATAATAATTAACTTAGAATTTCATGGCTGCAACACGTGCCAAAGTCGTTGGGAAAGGGCATGTTCACCACTGTGTTACATGGCCTTTCCTTTTAACAACACTCAGTAAACGATTGGGAACTGAGGAAACTAATTGTTGAAGCTTTGAAAGTGGAATTCTTTCCCATTCTTGTTTTATGTAGAGCTTCGGTCGTTCAACAGTCCGGGGTCTCCGCTGTCGTATTTTACGCTTCATAATGCGCCACACATTTTCGATGGGAGACAGGTCTGGACTGTAGGCGGGCCAGGAAAGTACCCACACTCTTTTTTTACAAAGCCACGCTGTTGTAACATGTGCTGAATGTGGCTTGGCATTGTCTTGCTGAAATAAGCAGGGGCGTCCATGAAAAAGACGGTGCTTAGATGGCAGCATATGTTGTTCCAAAACCTGTATGTACCTTTCAGCATTAATGGTGCCTTCACAGATGTGTAAGTTACCCATGCCTTGGGAACTAAAGCACCCCCATACCATCACAGATGCTGGCTTTTGAACTTTGCGTCGATAACAGTCTGGATGGTTCGCTTCCCCTTTGGTCCGGAGGACACGATGTCGAATATTTCCAAAAACAATTTGAAATGTGGACTCGTCAGACCACAGAACACTTTTCCACTTTGCATCAGACCATCTTAGATGATCTCGGGCCCAGAGAAGCCGGGGGCGTTTCTGGATGTTGTTGATAAATGGCTTTCGCTTTGCATAGTAGAGCTTTAACTTGCACTTACAGATGTAGCGACCAACTGTATTTAGTGACAGTGGTTTTCTGAAGTGTTCCTGAGCCCATGTGGTGATATCCTTTAGAGATTGATGTCGGTTTTTGATACAGTGCCGTCTGAGGGATCGAAGGTCACGGTCATTCAATGTTGGTTTACGGCCATGCCACTTACGTGGAGTGATTTCTCCAGATTCTCTGAACCTTTTAATGATATGATGGACCGTAGATGTTGAAATCCCTAAATTTCTTGCAATTGCACTTTGAGAAACGTTGTGCTTAAACTGTTTGACTATTTGCTCACACAGTTGTGGACAAAGGGGTGTACCTCGCCCCATCCTTTCTTGTGAAAGACTGAGCATTTTTTGGGAAGCTGTTTTTTATACCCAATCATGGCACCCACCTGTTCCCAGTTAGCCTGCACACCTGTGGAATGTTCCAAATAAGTGTTTGATGAGCATTCTTCAACTTTATCAGTATTTATTGCCACCTTTCCCAACTTCTTTGTCACATGTTGCTGGCATCAAATTCTAAAGTTAATGATTATTTGCAAAAAAAAATGTTTATCAGTTTGAACATCAAATATGTTGCCTTTGTAGCATATTCAACTGAATATGGGTTGAAAATGATTTGCAAATCATTGTATTCCGTTTATATTTATATCTAACACAATTTCTCAACTCATATGGAAACGGGGTTTGTATATAATCCTGGCACACGTGCCAGTGCAGCTAATATGGATGTTTTTTTCTAGAATTTAGTTGGTGCGGCTTATACACCAGTGCGCTTTATAGTCCAGAAAACCTTCTTTTTGGCCTGATGTTGATTTGTTAGTCGATAATCAGTCCGGAATCTATGGCGTCATTGAATAAGGCTTGCCACAAATAAAGACATGTTCATAATATGTAGTACTATACACTGGTCACTAGGTGTCAGTAACGTCACATGGATGTAGATTTTAATTTTCCTAAGGGAACTCTCCTGAAGGAATCAATAAAGTAATATCTATCTATCTATCTATCTAGATAAGGGATGTAACTATATGAAACTGTCATCACGGTAATCGGGACTAGTGATGGGTTCTGAATGTATAGGCATTGACCGAATTCCGTCGGTATTACCGAGTATCGATTCACGCAAAATAATTCACGGTGCCATATTTCGATACCGATGTTGCACGTGACGTCACGTCCGGCTGCAGACGAAACAGCGGCTCTCATAAACAACCAGTGAAGCAGCACTCAGGGCGGACTCAGCCAAACTCCCTCTAAGTAATGTTTTCATCATGTTGGGCTTTCAGTTAACGTTCATCCGGTTACGTGGACTCGTGTTTGGTAGTACTGAGAATTAAGCAGCACGGAGCAACGATTCTCAAACTGTGGTACACGGGCTCCATCTAGTGGTACGCCAAAGAATCACTTAATTGAATGATAAGTGTGTTATTTTCTTGTTTCTGTTCAAACTGTAATACCGTATTTTTCGGACTATAAAGCGCACCTAAAATTATTTCATTTTCTCAAAACTCAACAGTGCGCCTTATAACCCGGTGCGCCTAATGTACGGAATCATTTTGGTTTATGCTTACCAACCTCGAAGCTATTTTATTTGGTACATTGTGAAATGATAAGTGTGACCAGTAGATGGCAGTCACACATAAGAGATACGTGTAGACTGCAATATGATGGCAGTCACACATACAGTAAGAGATATGACTCTTATTATATGTTATGTTATATGTTCCGTTGAGAATATAGAACATTACACACGGCGCTCAAAAATCTATCAAAATGTTTTAGTACGACTTTGGTAAGCTATGAAGCCGCAACACTTGATGGATTGTACTGTGCTTCAACATACGAGTATTATTATGGTGTGTGTAAAAGGTAAGACATATTATCTGACGTTTTGTTACGCAATATACTGCAAAAGCAACTTTTCTTACCTTCTGGTACCTGCTGATCTGTATAAGTCCTGAAAATTTGTGCGCATCCGCCTTTGTAGTCCGTGCCGACTCTGTAGTAAATGAGCTTCTTCTTTTTCTCTACCTTCTTGTTATGGGACATTCATCCTCCGCTGTTGCCATCCATCCATCCATCCATTTTCTACCGCTTGTCCCTTTCGGGGTCGCGGGGGGTGCTGGAGCCTATCTCAGCTGCATTCGAGCGGAAGGCGGGGTACACCCTGGACAAGTCGTCACTTCATCGCAGGGCCAACACAGATAGACGGACAACATTCACACTCACATTCACACACTAGGGCCAATTTAGTGTTGCCAATCAACCTATCCCCAGGTGCATGTCTTTGGAGGTGGGAGGAAGCCGGAGTACCCGGAGGGAACCCACGCAGTCACGGGGAGAACATGCAAACTCCACACAGAAAGATCCCAAGCCCGGGATTGAACTCAGGACCTTCTTATTGTGAGGCACATGCACTAACCCCTGTACCACCGTGCTGCCCTCTGCTGTTGCCATTTATAATATAAAGTAGTGTACATTTCTTACTTATATCTGTCAGTAACATATACTGTATATACAAACCCCGTTTCCATATGAGTTGGGAAATTGTGTTAGATGTAAATATAAACGGAATACAATGATTTGCAAATCCTTTTCAACCCATATTCAGTTGAATATGCTACAAAGACAACTTATTTGATGTTCAAACTGATAAACATTTTTTTTTTGCAAATAATCATTAGCTTTAGAATTTGATGCCAGCAACACGTGACAAAGAAGTTGGGAAAGGTGGCAATAAATACTGATAAAGTTGAGGAATGCTCATCAAACACTTATTTGGAACATCCCACAGGTGAACAGGCAAATTGGGAACAGGTGGGTGCCATGATTGGGTATAAAAGTAGATTCCATGAAATGCTCAGTCATTCACAAACAAGGATGGGGCGAGGGTCACCACTTTGTCAACAAATGCGTGACGAAATTGTTGAACAGTTTAAGAAAAACCTTTCTCAACCAGCTATTGCAAGAAATTCAGGGATTTCACCATCTACGGTCAGTAATATCATCAAAGGGTTCAGAGAATCTGGAGAAATCACTGCACGTAAGCAGCTAAGCCCGTGACCTTCGATCCCTCAGGCTGTACTGCATCAACAAGCGACATCAGTGTGTACAGGATATCACCACATGGACTCAGGAACACTTCAGAAACCCACTGTCAGTAACTACAGTTTTTTCGCTGCATCTTTAAGTGCAAGTTAAAACTCTCCTATGCAAGGCGAAAACCGTTTATCAACAACACCCAGAAACGCCGTCGGCTTCGCTGGGCCTGAGCTCATCTAAGATGGACTGATACAAAGTGGAAAAGTGTTCTGTGGTCTGACGAGTCCACATTTCAAATTGTTTTTGGAAACTGTGGACGTCGTGTCCTCCGGACCAAAGAGGAAAAGAACCATCCGGATTTTTATAGGCGCAAAGTTGAAAAGCCAGCATCTGTGATGGTATGGGGGTGTATTAGTGCCCAAGACATGGGTAACTTACACATCTGTGAAGGCGCCATTAATGCTTAAAGGTACATACAGGTTTTGGAGCACCATATGTTGCCATCCAAGCAACGTTACCATGGACACCCCTGCTTATTTCAGCAAGACAATGCCAAGCCACGTGTTACATCAACATGGCTTCATAGTAAAAGACTGCGGGTACTAGACTGGCCTGCCTGTAGTCCAGACCTGTCTCCCATTGAAAATGTGTGGCGCATTATGAAGCCTAAAATACCATAACGGAGACCCCCGGACTGTTGAACAACTTAAGCTGTACATCAAACAAGAATGGGAATGAATTCCACCTGAGGAGCTTAAAAGTGTTGTTAAAAGGAAAGGCCATGTAACACAGTGGTGAACATGCCCTTTCTCAACTACGTTGGCACGTGTTGCAGCCATGAAATTCTAAGTTGATTATTATTTGCCAAAACAAAATAAAGTTTATGAGTTTGAACATCAAATATCTTGTCTTTGTAGTGCATTCAATTGAATATGGGTTGAAAAGGATTTGCAAATCATTGTATTCCGTTTATATTTACATCTAACACAATTTCCCAACTCATATGGAAACGGGGTTTGTATATATATAACATACCGGTGTAGTGAGTTTACATTATTCACCCAAGGAACTTTAGTTATTAGAGAGTTCCGGTTGGACAGTTTTTCACGGGACACATTTCCGGCGTTGTTGTTGCACTAGTGAGCCACGGATAGGAAGATGCTGCTCCGTTATTGATTTAAGTAAAGTCTGAATGTCATTACAACAGTTAGCTCCATCTTTTGACACTCCTTCCACTCCTGTCCCTGCACGCTACACCGTTACAACAAAGATGACGGAGAAAAGACGCTACCGAAATTGAGCCACGTAAATAAGACCGCCCACAAAACGGCGCATGCTGAAGCGACTGTCAGAAAGCGGCTTGAAGATGATCTGTAAAACATCATCTACGCAACATTTTGACCATTGAACCACCATTACATGTTATGTAGACCACAAGGAGATGTTTTAAATTTAGAAAATAAATAAATAATATGACCCCTTTAATGCGCCCTAATGCATCCTTTGTATGAAAATAGACCTGACTAGAACCGCTCATCGGCAGTGCGCCTTATAATCCGGTGCACCCTATGGTCTGGAAAATACGGTACATGATTTTCAAGCTGCTAGCCTTACCTGCTATACAGCGGATCTCTGGCAGACACATCATGATCTCAGGGAAGCGCTTGGGCTGGTGCGTGTACTTATACTCAGTATAATCCTGGCACACGTACCAGTAGCGCTTGTTCAGCTGCTCAAGCTGAGAGATGTTGGACAGTCCTCTGATATCTGCAGACGTGCAAGAACCAGGCACTGTGACCAAGACTACACGGTGGTAAACAAAACATGCATTTTGAAAAGAGTGAGTTGACTTCGGGCACCTTGATTTAGGAAGTTGATGGCTTTCATGCAGGCGTACTCTTCATTGCTGATCTTCAACTGGTGGAACTTACGAAACAGATATATGAGCCTCTCCATCACCTCCATGCCGTCCTCGCTGAAACTGAGAGAACACACACAGTCCAGTCAGGCCTTGTTCCACAAGCTGCTTCTAATACAACAAGTTGAGGTTTATTTATTTTAATGAGGACAGTACATATTAATCAATGTGTCAGCAGAAATTATCTGCAACATAAATATGCGGGAATTAGCACAAAAGATACATTATAACTGTTGTTCTAAGTTCATAACAACAAAGAGCTACTGCTGTTAGAGGGAAAACTTTTTGTGCCTTTTTTTTAAACAAAAATGTGCATGTTTTTTATTTTTTAAGTTCCTGTGTTCTCTCGAAATGAGCTGCTTCTATGAAAAACTCTACCAGTTGCGTAATTCGATAGGTGTGTCTTCTCCATTGACGCTACCACATAAAAAAAAGGATAGGTTAAGTTTCGGAACACCAATTTAGATATCAAAAAACACAACCACTGTAGAACGGCTATTACCTCTTCATCATGTAGAGGTAGCACAAGTATTTTTAGCCATCAAATAATTCTCCAACTAACGCTCGGTATTGCCGTCGTTACTCGGAGCACACACAACCTTTTGTTTCCATTGAAATTGTTATTGCTGTTTAAACGGTGATGAAAAGGAAAATGTAGGTTGCTATTATATATAATGTTAACTTCCTCTTGTTGTAATCGTCTACATTCTTACAGGTCACAAATGGTAAATGGGTTATACTTGTATAGCGCTGTTGTACCTTCAAGGTACTTAAAGCGCTTTGACACTATTTCCACATTCACCCATTCACACACACATTCACACACTGATGGCGGGAGCTGCCATGCAAGGCGCTAACCACGACCCATCAGGAGCAAGGGTGAAGTTTCTTGCTCGGGTAAAAGCTCGGGATGGAACCAGGAACCCTCAGGTTGCTGGCACGGGCACTCTCCCAACAGCGCCACGCCGTCCCCATGACACTAGGACAGTAATATACCGTATTTTCCGGACTGTAGAGCACACTGGGATATATGCCGCACTCACTAAATTTGAGAAAAATATTAGCCATATATTAGCTGCACCAAACAATAAGCCGCAAATATATACGTTGTGAAATGAGTTATTTACACAAATATTTTATAAATGTTTATTTACATCCCTTAGTTGTTTCCAAATGGTATCTATGGCTGATCAAACAAAACAGAAGTCATCGTCATGGACCCACTAGTTGCGGAAGCTAGCTCTCCAATCAGCTAAACCGACTCAATAACTCCACGGTGACGTGTTGGTGAATTTACTGAGGAATTTGTCAAACTGAAACTATACAAAAAGAATGCCATTGTAAGTTAATAATACTAACACAGACACTCGTAGACGTGTTAGCGTATTAGCTAATGCTAACGGCGCTAGCGTCATTACATTACAATAGCACGTGCAAATATGCACGAAAACACTCCTACAGACGTCACACATGAAATGGTTTAGTAAGTAAGAATTGTTTTAGTTATATTGTAAAACTTACAAACGTTGTTTGGAGTGATGAATGAAGACTCTATACGAGTAGAAACTCTATGGACAGCTACAAGACGGAATGGCACTTATACTTCCGGTTTAAAGCACTAAACAGAAAGAAATACTGTGGACGTTCACCCTGCAGTGAGCAAACTCGTCCAAAAGATGGCGCCATGGCACAAAAAATAACACGTCTTTTCAGTGTCCCTGCTTGTGATTAATGAAAACTATCTGTTGAACACAAACCTTATGGCCGTCCATCCATCCATCCATTTCCTACCGCTTATTCCCTTTGGGGTCGCGGGGGGCGCTGGAGCCTATCTCAGCTGCATTCGGGCGGAAGGCGGTGTACACCCTGACAAGTCGCCACCTCATCACAGGGCCAACACAGATAGACAGACAACATTCACACTCACATTCACACACTAGGGCTAATTTAGTGTTGCCAATCAACCTATCCCCAGGTGCATGTCTTTGGAGGTGGGAGGAAGCCGGAGTACCCGGAGGGAACCCACGCAGTCACGGGCAGAACATGCAAACTCCACACAGAAAGATCCCGAGCCCGGGATTGAACCCAGGACTATTCAGGACCTTCGTATTGTGAGGCAGACGCACTAACCCCTCTGCCACCGTGCTGCCTTATGGCCGTTAGCGAAGAAAAGTCCATTAATTAGGTGCACCGTTCAAAGCGTAGGGAAAAGTCGTGGCTTATAGTCCAGAATTTCCGGCACTTTAAAATAATGACTTGTAGCGCAAATCCACTCCAAATCTACACGAGGTAGCTCACTTTGATGGTAATTTACCTCGAAAAAAACTTTTAGTAGTGTTAGGTAGCTTATTTTGACGGCTGGTTCATTTCGACAGAACAGCATTTCAAGCACTGTTTTTAAAGTACCAGAAATGGCACTGGCATCGGTTAAAATGTAAACCACATAGACTTTTCTTAGCAAATTCCCGACTAAATATTGCCACATTTCCCTAGATTAAAAGTTACATAAATACATTGAAGAAAAATAGCAACAAAGACTTACAGTAGAAAATAGAATAACAACCCCACTAAACATCTTTTATACACTTTAAACTTCGCTACTGTATTGTATTGTAAATGCATCGGTAACCTGTGAAAGAATTTGAAATGGAAATACTTGGGGGAAAAAACGTGAAAAATCATTAAATTCTAATTAACACAATTAAAATGATGGCCCAAAACAGCAATTTAGCGAGCTCTTTCTCGGGCGTCCTGGGTTGGTCACATGACCAAAAGTCCTAAATGTTTCTGTCACTTTGGTGTGCCGCCATGAGTAAGGTTCCTTCTAAACTTACTGTGCTTCAGAGAAGGAACCATTCATTCAACGCAGTGCAAACATTATCGCTTCTCTCCAGTTCACATCCTTTAGGAGTCGCCAGCATAAATCACACATTCACTCCTAAAAGAGCAGAAATACTAACTGAGGCCTCAAATCTGCGCCGTATATTACACACAATCGTGTCACGAGGTTAGATAATTCCAGGCTGATTTACACACATGCAAACCCCCACACTTCCTCTCCTACCAACAGATACAGCCACAATCGCATGCCGGATGAACGGCGCTAGCCGCAGCTCACACTGCGGAGTCCTCCTGTTCATGGACCGCTTCACTGGCCCCCATCCAGGTCTACTCCCGTGATAGAAGACTTTATAAACCATTTTAAGATACTGAGCTAACAGACCGGAACGTCTGGCTGTCTACCTTAATTCTCTGTAAAATATTAGTCGGACATTATCCGTAAATCTCAAATCTAACGTTATTCCAAAGATATCCTCGAAAAAAAACAACTGTAGGAGTCAATAACAGGCATCGTAAAACATGTCAATTTAAGGCAGTGGGATAAGTGTTAATGCAGCAACAGTGTTTCCCATACATTTATATACAGGTAAAAGCCAGTAAATTAGAATATTTTGAAAAACTTGATTTATTTCAGTAATTGCATTCAAAAGGTGTAACTTGTACATATATTTATTCATTGCACACAGACTGATGCATTCAAATGTTTATTTCATTTAATTTTGATGATTTGAAGTGGCAACAAATGAAAATCCAAAATTCCGTGTGTCACAAAATTAGAATATTACTTAAGGCTAATACAAAAAAGGGATTTTTAGAAATGTTGGCCAACTGAAAAGTATGAAAATGAAAAATATGAGCATGTACAATACTCAATACTTGGTTGGAGCTCCTTTTGCCTCAATTACTGCGTTAATGCGGCGTGGCATGGAGTCGATGAGTTTCTGGCACTGCTCAGGTGTTATGAGAGCCCAGGTTGCTCTGATAGTGGCCTTCAACTCTTCTGCGTTTTTGGGTCTGGCATTCTGCATCTTCCTTTTCACAATACCCCACAGATTTTCTATGGGGCTAAGGTCAGGGGAGTTGGCGGGCCAATTTAGAACAGAAATACCATGGTCCGTAAACCAGGCACGGGTAGATTTTGCACTGTGTGCAGGCGCCAAGTCCTGTTGGAACTTGAAATCTCCATCTCCATAGAGCAGGTCAGCAGCAGGAAGCATGAAGTGCTCTAAAACTTGCTGGTAGACGGCTGCGTTGACCCTGGATCTCAGGAAACAGAGTGGACCGACACCAGCAGATGACATGGCACCCCAAACCATCACCCAACCATGCAAATTTTGCATTTCCTTTGGAAATCGAGGTCCCAGAGTCTGGAGGAAGACAGGAGAGGCACAGGATCCACGTTGCCTGAAGTCTAGTGTAAAGTTTCCACCATCAGTGATGGTTTGGGGTGCCATGTCATCTGCTGGTGTCGGTCCACTCTGTTTCCTGAGATCCAGGGTCAACGCAGCCGTCTACCAGCAAGTTTTAGAGCACTTCATGCTTCCTGCTGCTGACCTGCTCTATGGAGATGGAGATTTCAAGTTCCAACAGGACTTGGCGCCTGCACACAGCGCAAAATCTACCCGTGCCTGGTTTACGGGCCATGGTATTTCTGTTCTAAATTGGCCCGCCAACTCCCCTGACCTTAGCCCCATAGAAAATCTGTGGGGTATTGTGAAAAGGAAGATGCAGAATGCCAGACCCAAAAACGCAGAAGAGTTGAAGGCCACTATCAGAGCAACCTGGGCTCTCATAACACCTGAGCAGTGCCAGAAACTCATCGACTCCATGCCACGCCGCATTAACGCAGTAATTGAGGCAAAAGGAGCTCCAACCAAGTATTGAGTATTGTACATGCTCATATTTTTCATTTTCATACTTTTCAGTTGGCCAACATTTCTAAACATCCCTTTTTTGTATTAGCCTTAAGTAATATTCTAATTTTGTGACACACGGAATTTTGGATTTTCATTTGTTGCCACTTCAAATCATCAAAATTAAATGAAATAAACATTTGAATGCATCAGTCTGTGTGCAATGAATAAATATAATGTACAAGTTACACCTTTTGAATGCAATTACTGAAATAAATCAAGTTTTTCAAAATATTCTAATTTACTGGCTTTTACCTGTATGTGGCGCTACCTGTTAGGTGGAGGTATGCGTCCTAACTTCGCTTCTTACTGCGGCTGTCGAACTTAAAGCATTAACTCATGCCCATCCATCCATCCATTTTCTACCGCTTATTCCCTTTGGGGTTGCGGGGGGCGCTGGAGCCTATCTCAGCTACAATCGGGCGGAAGGCGGGGTACACCCTGGACAAGTCACCACCTCATCGCAGGGCCAACACAGATAGACAGACAACATTCACACTCACATTCACACACTAGGCCATTCATCACAAAAAAAGTATTGCATTAATCATGTATAAACACAGATTAATAATGCAATTAATTTTGTCCGCACATAAGAGAAGTTAGCATACTTTTAAGACGGCACCAAGTTTCAAAATCCTCAATTTTTAGGTTTAAAAATACAAAATTAGCTAAAAAGCTAGCTTATAACGTTAACTTGTTATGATGGGAAGAGTTAGTATACCTGTAAAATGGAAACATGTCTCAAAACCTATAATTTTTTGGTTTAAATTATCAAAGTGACCTTAAATGCTAGCCAACAATGTTAGTACGATGACATTGGACAGGTTACCATACTTCTAAGATGCTGCCAAGTATCAAAGGCAATGATTTTTTTAGGTTTAAACATTATTTCAGCTGAAAATCTGGCAGAAAACGTAAACATGCTAACATTAATGGGAAGAGTTAATATACTTGCAAGATGTAGACATGTCTCAAAACCTATACATTTTTGGTTTAAATTATCAAAGTGAGCTTAAATGCTAGCCAAAAATGTTAGCATGATAACATTTGACAAGTTAACATACTTCTAAGATACCGCCAAGTATAAAAGGCCATGATTTTTTAGGTTTAAACAAAATTTTAGCTAAAAAGCTGGCAGAAAACGTAAACATGCTAACATTAATGGCAAGAGTTAGTATACTTACAAGATGGAGACATGTCTCAAAACCTATACATTTTTGGTCTAAATGATCAAAGTGATCTTAAATTCTAGCCTAAAATGTTAGCATGATAACATTGGACAGGGTAGCATACTTCTAAGATGCCGCCAAAGGCCATGATTTTTTAGGTTTACGTGAATAAAATCAGTAAAGTCGCTAGCATAAAATATGAGCATGCTAATATTAGCATGATCACATAGGAAACTAATGTACTTCTCAGATGGCGCCAAGTATCAAAAACCAATGATTTTTTAGGTTTAAACATAATGTTTGCTAAAAAGCTGGCTTAAAAACGTAAACATGCTAACATTAATGGGAAGAGTTAATATACTTGCAAGATGGAGACATACCTCAAAACCTATCAATTGTTGGTTTAAATGATCAAAATGAGCTTAAATGCTAGCATAAAATGTTAACATGCTAATGTTAGCATAATATAGGAAAAGTTAGCATACTTAGTTCTAAGATGCCGGCAAGTATCATAGGCTTAAATTTTAGGTTTAAGTGAGTAAAATTGCTAGCATAAAATGTTAGCATGCTAACTCACCGGCAAATTTGGTTTCAAAATACACCTTCCACGATACTTAAGATACAACCCTTGGCAGGTTTTGAGCAAATAAATGACGGGCATTCAAGTAAAACTTTTTAAAAATTGATTGTTTGTTGCTTTGTGGTAAAATATCGGGTCCATTTATCTAAATTAAATTAGGCAAGCGAGTGATTTACTGTGATGAATGTGATTAATCTGATAAGAAATAATTGTTTAACAGCACTATTCTGAACACACCTGGTATATCAGACAATAAAACAATGCAGGGAGTCAACTTAGCGGCATTGTCGCCCAAACTTTTTCCACTAAGGTGCCACAGACTGACTAATCAAAAAATACGGTGCCATTTTTAAGTAACAAAAAATATGGGCAAACGAGATAAAAAAGATAGCATGCTAAAAGTACTATGCTAACAGTTTGCATTAGTGCTATAATACCAAAATATGACACCGAGGTGCATACCTGGTAAATTAGCTAAAACAAAGCTAGCATGCTAATGTTAGCATGCTAAAATGCTAACTGCAACATGTGTCAAGTACCAAAATATATCACTCTGAATGAAGTGTGTACCTGAAGATTTTGTTTAAAATGCTAGCATGCTAACGTTAACATGCATCGAGTACCAATATATGACTGAGGTGTATGCCTACAAAATTAGCGAGGAACGCTAGAATACTAACGTTAGCATGCTAGCAGGTATCATTCGTCAAGAAACAAAATATTTGATGCTAAGGCGTATATCTGCAAAATTTGCAAAAAAAGCTAGCATGCCGTTAAAAAAAAAAAAAAAAAAGCTACGTGCCACACTTTGGACACCCCCTGCAGTAGAGGTAACTACGGGTCCAACAATACAGACGCATTAGGAAACAAGGAGTGATACTGTGTCCCTTCTTACCTCCAACGTGTGTATCACTTTAAGAAAGTACACCTGACCGATTTGACTGTGAAGCACCCAACTGCGTTTAACAGTTTTTTCCTTCGGCTCACAAGTGACAGCTCGTACTTCATGAAGTCGTGACATATAAATACAACTTTGAAAAATAAAACATTCCGAAGTGTGGTATCATTTTGCGCCAAAGCAAGTAAATATTCATCATTTTACCGTCTACTGAGTAGTCGCCTTATTGACCAGATTTACACGCTTCATATTCCTTTCTGCACAGCTATTCATTTCGTAAAAAAACAAAATGATCTTTTCTAACAATTAATTTTGTTTGCAGGTTAAATGTAGTGACTTTTAACATCCACCAGATGGTGCCATTATGAAACACCTACACTATCGATTCAGCCAGCGAGGCGTTATCGAGGTAAATGTACTCATATTGCAGTACAACGGCGTACTGCATTCCCAAGCGGCGTGCAGGTGGAAGACAAATTGTGCAACTTTAAATGTGTCCGACAAAGAGGGCAGTTTGAAGTAGCGCTGGGCGATAACACGATAACATCTGTCACGACAAGACAATCGATATCAATGAAAAATGCGTTCGGTGAAACTTTTTTCGAGTGGAAGTGTGGAAGCGAGGTTGGTTGCATGATCAAAGGCACTCGCTCTCTGGTAACCGAGCGATGCAGGAAGGGATCACGGCTCACCTTTTAGAGCACAGCTGTAACTTCCTGGCACTGAACCTGCAGAAAATAGTTCTTCTCAGGTTTCTGTGTTTACATTTACACACTTTGCACTATTTTCTTACACGCTTTTAATCATTCCTCTTTCATATTAAAGGCCTACTGAAACCCACTACTACCGACCACGCGGTCTGATAGTTTATACATCAATGATGAAATCTTAACATTGCAACACATGCCAATACAGCCGGGTTAGCTTACTAAAGTGCAATTTTAAATTTTGCGCGAAATATCCTGCTGAAAACATTTCGGTATGATGACGCCTGCGCGTGACGTCACGGATTGTAGAGGACATTTTGGGACAGCATGGTGGCCAGCTATTAAGTCATCTGTTTTCATCGCAAAATTCCACAGTATTCTGAACATCTGTGTTGGTGAATCTTTTGCAATTTGTTCAATGAACAATGGAGACAGCAAAGAAGAAAGCTTTAGGTGGGAAGCGGTTTATTGCGGCCGACTGCAGCATCACAAACACAACTGGTGTTTCATTGTTTACATTCCCGAAAGATGACAGTCAAGCTTTACCATTGGCCTGTGAAGAACTGGGACAACAGAGACTCTTACCAGGAGGACTTTGAGTTGCATACGCAGACACGGTACCGTGAGTACGCATGCAGCTGCGGTTTCCAAACATTTGATCGCTTGCCCGTACGTGCGTGGCCGCTATGTGCATGTCACGTACGTAACTTTGGGGACTTTGGGGAAATATATGTGCTGTATGAACTTTGGGGAGGTGAACGGTACTTTGGGCTGTGGGATTGAGTGTGTTGTGCAGGTGTTTGAGTTGTATTGGCGGGTTATATGGACGGGAGGGGGGAGGTGTTTGTTATGCGGCATTAATTTGTGGCATATTAAATATAAGCCTGGTTGTGTTGTGGCTAATAGAGTATATATATGTCTTGTGTTTATTTACTGTTTTAGTCATTCCCAGCTGAATATCAGGTCCCACCCGCCTCTCACAGCATCTCCCCTCTCTGAATCGCTCCCACTGCCCTCTAGTCCTTCACTCTCACTTTCCTCATCCACAAATCTTTCATCCTCGCTCAAATAATGGAGAAATTGTCGCTTTCTCGGTCCGAATCGCTCTCGCTGCTGGTGGCCATGATTGTAAACAATGTGCGGATGTGAGGAGCTCCACAACCTCTGACGTCACGCGCATATCGTCTGCTACTTCCGGTACAGGCAAGGCTTTTTTATCAGCGACCAAAAGTTGCGAACTTTATCGTCGATGTTCTCTACTAAATCCTTTCAGCAAAAATATGGCAATATCGCAAAATGATCAAGTATGACACATAGAATGGACCTGCTATCCCCGTTTAAATAAGAAAATCACATTTCAGTAGGCCTTTAAGATCTTATTGTTAAATGTTGAATGTGATTTTAATATTTTGTTTACATTGAGTGTTTTCTGTCTGTACCAGTGATTGTCACACACACACACTAGGTGTGGTGAAATTATTCTCTGTATTTGACCCTTGATCACCCCCTGTGGGGTGAGGGGAGCAGTGAGCAGCAGCCCATGCTTGTGTTAACATTTCCTTTCTGCCTTGATAGCTGAAGGGATTATAATCAGAGGAAGGTTACATTTCATATATTTTTCTACTGCTCCTTTTATTCCGTAGGTCATAAAAAATTATAAACACTATAAAACACTGATATCGTGATACAGTTTTTAGCGTATCCGCCCAGTTACACCGACTGTATTGTAGTCGCTGCTCCACAAGACATTTACATTTCACACACCTCCGTCGTTGAAAACAAGATAAAGATTGCGATTTAGGCAGCGAAGTCAAAATAAAAACATGTCATCCAATGAATGGCGATGATAAATTGTAAATGTGACCACGTGGCGACAGAAATAACAGGCTGTCCCGTAAATAAGATAACAATGTTGATTGTGATTGAAATAACAGTGTATATTGTACAGGACTTCTGTTTTCATTTGATGCACTATGAAAACAATCTTAGGGCCTCTCCAGGGCATAAAAAACATTAAAACCACGACCAGATAATAACTACTTATCCCTTTTTCATATATTTTAGGAGTGTGAATCTTTGGGCACCTAAGCACTCCATCCCATTTTCATTCCTGAGGTGACGATTCCATTCAGAATCGATTCTCGATTCAAATCGGTTATCGCAATGTATTATTTGGTATACAAATTCTAATGAAACTTTTTAAAAATAGGTTGCAGGTTTGAAAAGCTCCTTCTGGTTGCACCGAAATGTCCTAAAAACATATTCTTCAAAATTGATGCTTATTAAACCAAAAAAAGGATTATTTCATTTTTAAAATATTATAAATCAAACTGTGATCTGGGTGTGAATAATTGTTTTTGTGCATTTCTTACATACAATATTTTACTGTATTTTTCGGGCTATAAGCCACTTTTTTCCTACGCTTTAAACCTTGCGGCTTATTAAACGGTGCAACTAATTCATGGATTTTTCTTCGCTGACGGCCATAATGTTTTGTATTGAACAAACAATTTCCAACAGACACTGAAATGGTGTGTTAATGTCATCTTTTAGACGATGTTTGATGACTGCAGGTGTTGAAAATGCACTTCTATTTTTAAGGCCTTGAACCGGAAGTAAAACAGTCCATGGCATTCCTACTTGTATGGATTTTTCATTCATCACTCCAGGCAACGTTTGCAAGTTTTACACTATAACTACAACAATTCATACTTACGAAACCATCTTATTTTTCATGTCTGTAGGAATGTTTCATGCACATTGTAATGTAATGTATATTAGCTAGTACCAACAATGCTAGCTTGATTGCAAGTGTCTGTGTTAGTATTATTAACCTACAATGGCATTCTTTTTGTATTGTTTCAGTTTCGTAAATTCACCAAAACGTCACCGTGGAGCTATCGAGTCTGTTTAGCTGATTGGAGAGCTAGCTTGCGCAGCTCGTGGGTCCATGGCGATGACTTCTGTTTTGTTTGATCTGCCGTTTTACTGCCGTGTTACAGACACCATTTGGAAACAATTAAGGTATGAAAATAAACATTTCTGTGTAAATAACTCACTTCACAACGTATATATCTGCGGCTTATAGTCCGGTGCTGCTAATACATGGAACAATATTTTTTTCTTCTAAAATTTGGTGCGTGACGGCTGAAATACCGGTGCGCTCTATAGCACAGAAGGTATAGACAGTATTTGTTCCACGACCACTCACCCCTGCAGCTCATCGTCCGAGGGCGTGTACTTGGCGGTGACGTCAGCCAAGTCGCCAAAGATCTGGGCGCTGTAGATGGTCAGGCAGGAGAGCAGGATGAGCTCCTGCCAGGTGGAGCTGAGCAGGCAGGTGTAGTCCTCGATGGAGAGTTCACAGAAGAAAGGCAACTTCTTGATCCACGAGATCTGGCGGAACAGTAGCTCGTCCGCCAGACGACACAGCAGGGCGAACAGCTCCACCTGTGTCACCTTGTAGCTGACATGTGCAGAGAGACAACAAGGTCGAAGCAGTGTTGGAAACATGGGCCAGCTTGCAAAGCGAGCAGCCTTGCATGCTAACTGTTAGCATATTAGCATTTTGTTTGGAATTTTAGGCACCAGACATACTGTCGTGCAAATCTACAAAACATTGATAGTGTAAAATCACTATAAACGTTCCTTAACCCTTTGGGCACTTAATGCTATCTTACTAGCCGCTAACATGCTAATTGTTAACATTTTGGGTGTTTTAGCCACTTGACATAGTACATGCCTACATGGCATATTTCACAATCACCATAGCCTTTAATTCAACCTTTCGGCACTTAATGCTATCTTGCTAGGCGCTAACATGCTAATTGTTAACATTTTGGGCGTTTTAGTCACTTGACATAGTACATGCCTCCATGGCATATTTCACAATCACCATAGCCTTTAATTCAACCTTTCGGCACTTAATGCTATCTTGCTACTAGGTGCGAACATGCTATACGTTGACATTTTGGCCGTTTTAGCCACTTGACTTAGTACATGCCTACATGGCATATTTCACAATCACCATAGCCTTTAATTCAACCTTTCGGCACTTAATGCTATCTTGCTAGGTGCTAACATGCTAATTGTTAACATTTTGGGCGTTTTAGTCACTTGACATAGTACATGCTTACATGGCATATTTTACAATCACCATAGCCTTTAATTCAACCTTTCGGCACTTAATGCTATCTTACTAGGCGCTAACATGCTAATTGTTAACAATTTGGGCGTTTTAGCTACTTGACATAGTACATGCCTACATGGCATATTTTACAATCACCATAGCTTTTACTTCAACCTTTCGGCACTTAATGCTATCTTGCTAGGTGCTAACATGCTAATTGTTAATATTTTGGGCGTTTTAGTCACTTGACATAGTATATGCCTACATGGCATATTTCACAATCACCATAGCCTTTAATTCAACCTTTCGGCACTTAATGCTATCTTGCTAGGCGCTAACATGCTAATTGTTAAAACTTTGGGCGTTTTAGCCACTTGACATTGTACATGCCTACATGGCATATTTTAAAATCACCATAGCCTTTAATTCAACCTTTCGGCACTTAATGCTATCTTACTAGGCGCTAACATGCTAATTGTTAACATTTTGGGCGTTTTAGCCACTTGACATAGTACATGCCTACATGGCATATTTCACAATCACCATAGCCTTTACTTCAACCTTTCGGCACTTAATGATATCTTGCTAGGCGCTAACATGCTAATTGTTAACATTTTGGGCGTTTTAGCGACTTGACATAGTACCGTATTTTTCGGAGTATAAGTCGCACCGGAGTATAAGTTGCACCTGCCGAAAATGCATGATAAAGAAGAAAAAAAACATATATAAGTCGCACTGGAGCCTGGCCAAACTATGAAAAAAACTGCGACTTATAGTCCGAAAAATACGGTACATGCCTACATGGCATATTTTACAATCACCATAGCCTTTAATTCAACCTGTCGGCCCCTAATGCTATCTTACTAGGTGCTAACATGCTAATTGTTAATATTTTGGGCGTTTTAGTCACTTCACATAGTCAATGCCTAAATGGCATATTTTAAAATAACCATAGCCTTTAATTCAACCTTTCGGCACTTAATGCTATCTTACTAGGCGCTAACATGCTAATTGTTAACATTTTGGGCGTTTTAGCCACTTGACATAGTACATGCCTACATGGCATATTTCACAATCACCATAGCCTTTACTTCAACCTTTCGGCACTTAATGCTATCTTGCTAGGTGCTAACATGCTAATTGTTAATATTTTGGGCGTTTTAGTCACTTGACATAGTATATGCCTACATGGCATATTTTACAATCACCATAGCCTTTAATTCAACCTTTCGGCACTTAATGCTATTTTGCTAGGCGCTAACATGCTAATTGTTAACATTTTGGGCGTTTTAGCCACTTGACATAGTACCGTATTTTTCGGAGTATAAGTCGCACCGGAGTATAAGTTGCACCTGCCGAAAATGCATAATAAAGAAGAAAAAAAACATATAAGTCGCACTGGAGCCTGGCCAAACTATGAAAAAAACTGCGACTTATAGTCCGAAAAATACGGTACATGCCTACATGGCATATTTTACAATCACCATAGCCTTTAATTCAACCTGTCGGCCCCTAATGCTATCTTACTGGGTGCTAACATGCTAATTGTTAATATTTTGGGCGTTTTAGTCACTTCACATAGTCAATGCCTAAATGGCATATTTTAAAATAACCATAGCCTTTACTTCAACCTTTCGGCACTTAATGCTATTTTGCTAGGCGCTAACATGCTAATTGTTAACATTTTGGGCGTTTTAGCCACTTGACATAGTACCGTATTTTTCGGAGTATAAGTCGCACCGGAGTATAAGTTGCACCTGCCGAAAATGCATAATAAAGAAGAAAAAAAACATATAAGTCGCACTGGAGCCTGGCCAAACTATGAAAAAAACTGCGACTTATAGTCCGAAAAATACGGTACATGCCTACATGGCATATTTTACAATCACCATAGCCTTTAATTCAACCTGTCGGCCCCTAAAGCTATCTTACTAGGTGCTAACATGCTAATTGTTAATATTTTGGGCGTTTTAGCTACTTGACATAGTACATGCCTACATGGCATATTTTACAATCACCATAGCCTTTAATTCAACCTTTCGGCACTTAATGCTATCTTACTAGGCGCTAACATGCTAATTGTTAACAATTTGGGCGTTTTAGCTACTTGACATAGTACATGCCTACATGGCATATTTTACAATCACCATAGCTTTTACTTCAACCTTTCGGCACTTAATGCTATCTTGCTAGGTGCTAACATGCTAATTGTTAATATTTTGGGCATTTTAGTCACTTGACATAGTATATGCCTACATGGCATATTTCACAATCACCATAGCCTTTAATTCAACCTTTCGGCACTTAATGCTATCTTGCTAGGCGCTAACATGCTAATTGTTAAAACTTTGGGCGTTTTAGCCACTTGACATTGTACATGCCTACATGGCATATTTTAAAATCACCATAGCCTTTAATTCAACCTTTCGGCACTTAATGCTATCTTACTAGGCGCTAACATGCTAATTCTTAACATTTTGGGCGTTTTAGCCACTTGACATAGTACATGCCTACATGGCATATTTCACAATCACCATAGCCTTTACTTCAACCTTTCGGCACTTAATGATATCTTGCTAGGCGCTAACATGCTAATTGTTAACATTTTGGGCGTTTTAGCCACTTGACATAGTACCGTATTTTTCGGAGTATAAGTCGCACCGGAGTATAAGTTGCACCTGCCGAAAATGCATGATAAAGAAGAAAAAAAACATATATAAGTCGCACTGGAGCCTGGCCAAACTATGAAAAAAACTGCGACTTATAGTCCGAAAAATACGGTACATGCCTACATGGCATATTTTACAATCACCATAGCCTTTAATTCAACCTTTCGGCACTTAATGCTATTTTGCTAGGCGCTAACATGCTAATTGTTAACATTTTGGGCGTTTTAGCCACTTGACATAGTACCGTATTTTTCGGAGTATAAGTCGCACCGGAGTATAAGTTGCACCTGCCGAAAATGCATAATAAAGAAGAAAAAAAACATATAAGTCGCACTGGAGCCTGGCCAAACTATGAAAAAAACTGCGACTTATAGTCCGAAAAATACGGTACATGCCTACATGGCATATTTTACAATCACCATAGCCTTTAATTCAACCTGTCGGCCCCTAATGCTATCTTACTAGGTGCTAACATGCTAATTGTTAATATTTTGGGCGTTTTAGTCACTTCACATAGTCAATGCCTAAATGGCATATTTTAAAATAACCATAGCCTTTACTTCAACCTTTCGGCACTTAGTGCTATTTTACTAGGTGCTAACATGCTAATTGTTAACATTTTGGGCATTTTATTAATTTGACATAGTTTATACCAAGGGTGTCAAACTCGTTTTCATTGAGGGCCACATAGCAGTTATGGCTGCTCTCAGAGGGCCGAATGTAACAGTGAATAATGATAATGATAGTGGCCGTGCCAGCAATCGGAGGGTTGCTGGGGTTCAATCCCCACCTTCTACCGTCACGTCTGTTGTGTCCTTGGGCAAGACACTTCACCCCTTGCTCCTGATGGCTGCTGGTTAGCGCCTTGCATGGCAGCTCCCGCCATCAGTGTGTGAATGTGTGTGTGAATGGGTGAATGTGGAAATACTGTCAAAGCGCTTTGAGTACCTTGAAGGTAGAAAAGCGCTATACAAGTATAACCTAGATATGATTATACATGTTTAATGGCCTCATGATATTATTACACAGTTGCCTATTCATTTGAACACACTGAGCTTGCTGTAACTATAAATAAATGTTGCGTTTTTTACCGTGTTGTTCTCCGTGAATACAACAGGTACTAACTAACATCTCCTATCATGTTAGCGCTATTATTTGTTGAATTGAAATGAATGCCTTCTCATTCAGATGAGCAGGACAAGAGACAGGTTCCGACTGGCTCTGAGGCGGGCAGTGATAGCTCCAGTTGACGTCTACATCTGGCGGCTCCTTTCCACGCGGCAGGGAAGAGGACAATGACTCAGGCCAGGAACAGAGAATGTCACCGAGCAGTGACTACGTTTGTGGTCAAAAGCTTGCAACCATTTGCCACAGTGCTCCTGATTTTCGGTAGGTGAATGTTCAATTGTATTGAGAGAAAGGTTGCATGTTTTCCTCCCGCCATATGTTGACTCAGTCATTATATTATAAGGTGAATATTAGGGGTGTGGAAAAAAATTGATTGGAATTCGAATCGCGATTCTCACGTTGTGCGATTCAGAATCCATTCTCTTTTTTTTTTTAAATCGATTATTATTATTTATTTATTTTTTATTTATTTAATTTTTTTAAATTAATCAATCCAACAAAACAATACACAGCAATAACATAACAATGCAATCCAATTCCAAAACCAAACCCGACCCGGCAACACTCAGAACTGCAATAAACAGAGCAATTGAGAGGAGACACAAACACGACACAGAACAAACCAAAAGTACTGAAACAAAAATGAATATTATCAACAACAGTATCAATATTAGTTACAATTTCAACATAGCAGTGATTAAAAATCCCTCAATCAGTTTCAATCAGTGTTAATAATGTACATACTGATTTAAAAAAACAACAATTAAACTTTCACCTAGTAAATAAATTCTGGCCCATTATTCCTGTCTTATGTAGTATCATATATATTTTATTTTACTTTAAATATTGAAATATTATTACTAGAAAGAATCCTGCACAATGTTTTAATGTGTCTGTTGCTGAGCTCTGACATGACATTTGACACCAATAAAAAAAATAACAATGATAAATGCTAGCACGCTAACAACCTTCTTCAGTTTGTATGGACTGCCAAATAGACAGAAGAGTCACGTAGCAGTTACCAGAGCAACACAAATGCGTCAGTACAAGTAGCGATGGACTCACCCATCTTCTATGAGCATGGGGGTGGCCAGCGGAGCCAGGTCTTCCGCTGCCACCAGCTGAAGCACCAGCGGGTGGGACTGCGGGTACAAGCTGCGGGGCTGGGGGGCCAGCAGGCCGGACTGGGCGGCGTAGCTAAAGAGATGCGGCAACAGCTGGTAGTGTGTCGACATGGAGGTGTTGATGTACTGGTCCCTGAAGGCCGCCGTGTAGCCGTTCATTTCCATGGAGCGACTGCAAGCAGACCAGTTGCACGTTCAGTCAATGAACGTTGCGCCGGAGAAATTCACATCTTGTGTAATGAGTTACGTATTTCTTAAAGACGCCGGACTGTTGATTTTTCATAGCGTTTCATTTTGTGTCCGTAACGTTTGGTCAGATGAGCAAAAATACATACAATCGTAAAAAAAGATATCAGTCCGATTTCAGCTAAAAAAGAAAAAAAAGATATCGGATAATATTGGCTTCTATCTAAAACGTCCAAAACAAGTTATGCTGTCGCTAACGTCCCTTCTTGCTAGCTTAGCATACAGACATCAAGTTGCCTCTGTTTGAGAGTCTTTACTTAAAACACAGTAAAACTTAAAACGCATAAATCCAGTATGTCAATATATATTGCATTAGCAATTTTACATGGCGATTTCAACGCCTCCAAATGTGGCAATGAAAACTACAACTGAGATGCACATTGCCATCAAACAGCTGCTGTGTACTTACAGTGTTAACACTTTGTAGGACTCAACAAAGGACAAAGCTAGCACAATGGCAAAGACTACCTCCAGGATACAGCAAAACACCTAGGACCAACTGAAATGAACGCATACTTGCAAATGTTACTCAGAAGTGTAGTAAAACACGACATAACTAAATAGTCGATATCAGACACCATGCTTCTGCACTCTACCAAATAAGTCTAAAGTATGTATTATTCCAATATCAGTACCATATCGGAAGTGAAAATTGGGACACACTGGTGATCAAGGGGATGGGTCAAATGCAGAGGACAAATTTCACCACACCTAGTGTGTGTGTGACAATCATTGGTACTTTAAAGTTGAACTTTAACTTAAAGAGTAGGGGTGGGAAAAAATATTGATATTGCGATAGCACAATATTTTTTAATACTATATCGGATTTTAATGTCTAGTTGATATCAATTCATAAAAAAACATACTATTGCAATAAATGGAAATTATTAATTTGAATGACATGTTTTGACTCACTTTGTGTCAATAATTATTACTGTCATCTACTGTAAATATATACACCCTGTATTTGAAATAAATTTATCAGTGAACTATGTAGGATATTGCAATATATCACGATACTGTATCGTATCATGACCCAAGTATCGTGAAGTCCTGCCAATAACCAGCCCGAGTAAATAGTGTATATTTTGTATTTAATATATATAATACAGTATAAATAAATGTTTCATTTAATTGAATTGATTTTAATATTTAAAAAAAAACTAAAATAATTTTAGAACATTGATACATTGCTTGATTATTTAATTAATTGTATTATTTATTAATGTTAATAATTTAAGAATATTTTTTAAACAAATTATATGATTATTATAATTTTTTATTAATTAATTGTTGTTGTTTTTTTTAATATTGTGTGCATCGTATTTGTTCAGATTTGAAGGCTCCCCTGTTACACAATGAACAGTAAATCCATTGTATGCCAGTGTGTTGTTTGGCATATTTGTCTTATTGTGCATATTTTGTCTTAGATGTTCAGTCAAATGTTTTTCTAAATAGCTATCAGCTGCCAAGTAGCGCAGATAAGTCTATTTATGTGGAATCCGACTAAAATAAAGTGCCGAGACATTATTTGTCCTTGCGGAGTGCAGATATAGTGCAGCGAGTTCTTCTTGTCTGATGTCATCCAGACGAGCGAAGACATTCTCGACTGCTTGGGGCGGACGAACTGGGTTTTTTTTATCTCATGGTCTCCGTGACGACTGACTTGGAGGACAGCGTGGAGACGGGTGACGGCTGGTTGCCCTCGGAGGCTCCGTTGCTGGGAGAGCTGTGGTCGCTGTCGCCGTTGTTGCCCCACGTGTGCTCCGGGGCGTCCTCTTTGAACTCCTGGCCGGACATGATGCGCTCGATCTCCTCCTCCGTGATCTGGAAAACCGCACAGCGACACAAATTTACTTGCACGTCCCTTGTTTCTCTACTATATTATTCTACGCCAAAATTCATCAATTTATTATTATGATTACATAGCGTTTTTCGTCTGCCTCTAACTCCCAAACCATTCATCCGATGGATCCCCCTTCAAGCGTCAAAACGTTTAGTGCATTCAGCACATGTGTGCTCATTCAACAAACCTTCCCCAATAATAGCGGTTTTACAGTATATCATCATTTTCATGTTTTTTGCCCCTTTTTTACCTTCAACTACTCCTGACATTTTTCAACTCATTTCAACCATTCCACCATTAAAACAATCTTGATTTGGACAATCTAACTTGGTTTCTTTTTAACCACAAAAATGTTCAGTTTTCACAATATTCATGATTTGCCAAAATATTGGACAATATAATTGGTACTCCTCCCACCCATCTCACTTATGGTTGCCATTTTTTTCCGCCTAAACAATTACCTTGACTGCAAACAGATAGTCCACAGTATCAAAGAATACATTTGTTTTAGTAAAAAAAAAAAAAAAAAAATTAACACTTTAGTATGGGGAACATATTCATTATTAATTAGTTGCTTATTAAAGTAAAAAATACTTAATTTAGAGTTATTTGGACACTCGGGGAACGTAAGGGATAGGGTTACTAACAGTGTTGGGTTAGTTACTGAAAACCAGTAACTAGTTACAGTCACTAGTTACTTTATTTCAAAAGTAACTCAGTTACTAACTCAGTTACTTACACCAATCGCGATTCTTTTGAAAATCGATTAATTTTTTGACCCCCCCCCTAATAATTAGTGACTTAGATGAATAATCCCAGCCTTTTTGCCCTGCTTACATGTCAAAACTAAAAATTATTGCGAGGAAATCCAGTTTTTGTCCTTCTTTACTGATGCCTTACGAGTCTATTGTCATTGCCCCGAGCAATTTTTTTTTCTGAATTGTTGAAGTCCTAATGCCCACGAAAACTCACCAGTTTTTGCAAGCGTTTCAGTTTGTGGCTACCGAACACAACATTTTAAAATTGACTCTCTAGCGCCTCCTTGAAAATGAGGAAAAAAATTTGCCCCTGCCACCAGTTTAATGTATCGTCATTAACATCGCTATAGACGTCGATTGTGATAAGACGCACGTAAAAGCCTCAAGAAACCGTATTTCAAAACAAACAGGAAGTCGGCCACCTTGGTTTCCTTTGGCCAATTTTAGCCCAAAAACGGGTCTTACTCGAATAAACTCCTCCTCCTATGGACTTTGACCAAACAAAGCTGCGGTTAAAATGACAGACACCAGACAGATTGGCGAGGATACATTGCGCCCACGTCTTAGGATGTGGCCGTGGCATGGTGCCAAACTTCGATCTGATGATTCGCCACAAAACTTTCAACCTTTATAACTCAGCTCCACAAATTCAGATCTTGATCATAATCGGTAGAAATGATGATGATGACAAACCTGAAGTGCCGGATGGGTCAGTAGCTATTGGTTTTCCTTTGTGGGGGGAAACTGCTCCTCGCCATCAACAATCAAACTGTCATTGTGTCACTTTATGATCGGATCTCCGTCCAAACTGATTTGAGGCTTTTAGGTTTGGGTCGGATCACGACTTGACGTTGATATGGACGTTAACGTCGCCCCCTTGGGGTGGAAAATTATAACTGTGGTAACTTCCTTCCGCATGCCTCGATCTTCCTGACAATTTTAGTGGTGGTCGTGACCGCCAACGCTGCTTGCAGCCTTAATTTTGTTTGTTTTTTCAACTGCGGTGATTGACCATCCGCAACACTCGGAGCGTGGGCTCATTAGAGGAGCGTCGAAGGTTTCTTGTTCCGCGATTCAATCAAATACAAACATGACAAAGATGGACAGACATGGAGACGACAGAATAGATATCTCTGCCAAGAATCCTTTCTTGCCAAATATGAGATGATTACATAAGTGAATAAGAGCAGGCAGCAGCTCTCACATTCTCATACTTTCTGTAACATCCAGGGAAAAATTACATCAGCCAGCTTGAAAAAAATCTCAACTACAATCTACGTGATGGAGCCCGGAATTAGTTTTATTTAAATGTTTGCAATATTTCACGAAGAAACCTTACGATGTATTAATAACTCCATAAACTTTTATAAAATTGTACAAACCCCGTTTCCATATGAGTTGGGAAATTGTGTTAGATGTAAATATAAACAGAATACAATGACTTGCAAATCCTTTTCAACCCATTTTCAATTGAATGCACTACAAAGACAACATATTTGATGTTCAAACTCATACATTTTATTTTTTTTTGCCAAATAATAACTAACTAATACGAATTTCATGGCTGCAACACGTGCCAAAGTAGTTGGGAAAGGGCATGTTCACCACTGTGTTACATGGCCTTTCCTTTTAACAACACTCAGTAAACAATTGGGAACTGAAGAGACACATATTTTAAGCTTCTCAGGTGGAATTCTTTCCCATTCTTGCTTGATGTACAGCTTAAGTTGTTCAACAGTCCGGGGGTCTCCATTGTGGTATTTTAGGCTTCATAATCCGCCACACATTTTCAATGGGAGACAGGTCTGGACTACAGGCAGGCCAGTCTAGTACCCGCACTCTTTTGCTATGAAGCCACTTTGATGTAACACGTGGCTTGGCAT
>NC_084567.2:19235000-19242500 GCF_033978685.3 Nerophis lumbriciformis | reverse complement strand
ACACATTAATATGCCTAATTTTGTTGTGATGCCCCGCTAGATGCATTAAACAATGTAACTTTACCATGAATTGATTAACGTGGACCCCGACTTAAACACGTTGAAAAACTTATTCGGGTGTTACCGTTTAGTGGTCAATTGTACGGAATATGTACTGTACTGTGCAATCTACTAATACAAGTTTCAATCAATCAATCAAAAACAAGGTTTTCCAAAATAAGAGAACAACTTCAACTCCAGTTATGGAAAAAAGTGCCAACATGGCACTGCCATATTTATTATTGAAGTCACAAAGTGCATTATTTTTTTTAACATGCCTCAAAACAGCAGCTTGGAATTTGGGACATGCTCTCCCTGAGATAATCCTGATACCCACTACAACTATGGGAAATACTATACTTTGACTTTCACAAAGTACATTATTTTTTTTTTTTTAAACATGCCTCAAAACAACAGCTACAAAAACAATGAAGGCACACAGCTTCAGTCCAGAGTATACTAGAGTAATAAAGTAAACAATAATATAGTCCTCCTTTAGTGCAAGACTGCCTGGCATACTGTATAACAGGAAATTATAAACTGGGCTCAATCTGCCCTGCTCTAACGTTTTTGTATGAGTAACACAAATGTGCTGCAAGCGAGTGGTGAGTGCTTGAAGTGGCCTAGCAGTCAGCCATCCATCCATCCATCCATTTTCTACCGCTTGTCCCTTTGGTCTTTAAGCGACAACTGTGTGGTACTACTTTTTTTCGGTGTTTGCTTTTCATCCATCTTCCGCTTGTATTCATCGTGTATCTCCTTATGATTCTTGAAGAGGTGGGAGATCAAATTGCTCGTATTAAAGGAAGACGTCTTGGTTCGTCCTCGCATAACCAACTTTTTGCAGTCATTGCAAATTGCCAGTTTTATATCCGTCAGACACACTTTGAAATAATCCCAAACCATACACATGGTGTCGTTAGTCAGTCACCGAGCGAGCTCGCTTGTTTGCCACGGCTACAACACTGGCAACAACACACTCTTGTTGTTGTTATGCTCCGCTCGCGACGGTCTGATGAGGTCATCAAGCGTCGCCAGTAAACCTCTCATGCTGCAGTCGTCAACTCCTGTGTCGTGTGTGGGAGAGGGGCGAGGGGAGGGGCTGCTGACTGGGAGACGCAACTGCTCTATACTGCTCCCTACGTCCGTGTTTTACAGGACAGCGGCGTTTTAAAAAGTCATTAATTTTACTTTTTGAAACCGATCATTTCCGATATTGCATTTTTAAAGCATTTATCGGCCTATATTATCGGACATCTCTAGTTACTACGTTGTATATATACTTACAGCGTGTATCTAAAACCTTGGTGGAGGCTTTTAGAGCGCTTTATAGGTAGAATAGATAGATACTTTATTCATCCCCGGAATAAAGAGACTCCTATTGACTTTATTGTTAGCCGACTGTTGCTAGTGTTTATTTACGAGTTAGAATCCATAAAAAGAGAAAAGCATATGTGTTTTTGTCTTATATAAGGATTGTAAATGATGATTCCAAAAAAAAAAAAGTTTGGTTCCCAATCTATTTAGGTGTACGGTCCGACTTATGTCACGGTCTTGGAAGGGACCTCATTGGTCAGCTGCACATTTAACCATAATTACACTAATCAGTACCTACAGAGGTCTGAATACTGGCTAAAATGGCAACAAAGGGTTGAATCTTTGGGCACTTAACGATTCGATCTGATTCCAAATCCTGGGGTGACGATTCGATTCAGAATCGATTCTGGATTCAACACGGTTCCAGCTTCAAACCGATTCTCGCAACGTATGATTCAGTATAATAATTATAATGACATTTTTTTCAACAGGTTGACAATCTCATTCTGGTTGCGTGGAAATGACCTAAAAACGTATTTCAAATAATTGATTCTCATTAAAAAATGTGTTTTAATGGGGTTTTTTTTTGTTTGTTTTTTAAGTTATTAATCGTTTTCGAATCAGGATGAATAAGGATCTGGATTTTTTTGTCGACATAACCAAACAAGCCTTTGCTTGCACATTTATTGTGACAGGGGAACAAGTGATCATTTATGATTTTTGACATAAACAATCTTCGCAAATGCTTTATGGATGGGATCAAAGTGTGGCATGCCAAAGAATCGCTTAATTAAATATTCAAACAGTGTTACTGTTCAAACTGCGTGTAATGTTACAGTGGCCAAAAAATATTGTTGAATAAAACGTCTGCCTTGTTTTTAACGAATACTTAGCCCTACTGCGCTACTGTATTTTAATGTTGGTCATTATGGAGGTACTTGGAGAGCCAGGTGTTTTGTGAGGTGGTACTCTGTAAAAACAGATTGAGAACCACTGGGATGTGAGATGCTGGCGACTTTGTGATGTTTAAGCAGACCAGCTACTTCGCGTGTGCTTTTTAAGCGTACAGTGTGAGAAAATATTGGCGTTATGAAATGAGCAAAGAGTACATACCAAGAGTGGAGGTGAGAGTTGCATAAGAAATGGAAATCATAAGCGTCAGCAGGAAGAAGCTGCACAATGTGATGCTTTGACGGCTGTCCGATTGGGGTTTGGTGGTAGCGGGGGTGTATATTGTAGCGTCCCGGAAGAGTTAGTGCTGCAAGGATTCTGGGTATTTGTTCTGTTGTGTTTATGTTGTGTTACGGTGCGGATGTTCTCCCGAAATGTGTTTGTCATTCTTGTTTGGTGTGGGTTCACAGTGTGGCGCATATTTGTAACAGTGTTAAAGTTGTTTATACGGCCACCCTCAGTGTGACCTGTATGGCTGTTGATCAAGTATGGTTTACATTCACTCTTGTGTGTGTAAAAGCCGCATATATTATGTGACTCGGCCGGCACGCTGTTTGTATGGAGGAAAAGCGGACGTGACGACAGGTTGTAGAGGACGCTAAAAGCAGTGCCTTTAAGGCATGCCCCCAATATTGTTGTCCGGGTGGAAATCGGGAGAAATTCGGGAGAATGGTTGCCCCGGGAGATTTTCGGGAGGGTCACTGAAATTCGTGAGTCTCCCGGGAAAATTGGGAGGGTTGGCAAGTATGCCCTACGTCCGTGTTTTACCGGATATGTACCGCTCCGGAAAGCGGCGTTTTAAAAAGTAATTAATTTTACTTTTTTAAACCGATACCGATAATTTCCGATATTACATTTTAAAGCATGTATCGGCCGATATTATCGGCAGGCCGATGTTATCAGACATCTCTAGTTGTGAGTTCAAACCCCGGCCGAGTCATACCAAAGACTATAAAAATGGGACCCATTACCTCCCTGCTTGGCACATTTAGCATCAATGGTTGGAATTGGGGGTTAAATCACCAAAAATGATTCCCGGGCGCAGCCACCGCTGCTGGCCACTGCTCCCCTCACCTCCCAGGAGGTGATCAAGGGTATGGGTCAAATGCAGAGGACAAATTTCACCACACCAAGTGTGTGTGACAATCATTGGTAGTTTAACTTTAACTAGTCATGGTGCATATGAAATGCAACGAACATAAAGGAACACACATGGTCACACATAACACAACCTGCTCACTGAACGTGGTGGATATTATGAAAAACGTCCAAACACTATTAAAAAAACAACTAAAATTACACCTATTTAAATCCATTACAGTGCATGATGGGGAAAATGTTAAACACTCTCTCCACACTTATCCATGTTTTGCACATTTTAGCTGCTTGATACTTTCAGAAGGTTGTCACAGAAGTAAACAAGGTAGGAGTCAAACTTTTAAATACTTTTAATATTAATATCAATCATATTAATATAATATGTACACACACATACTTCATATACAGGTATATGTATGTGTATACATATGTATATACAGTATAACAGTATACATATATATACCTGTATACACATGTATACTTATATGTATATCAGTGACGTGCGGTGAGGTTCATGGCTGGTGAGGCACTGACTTCATCACAGTCAGATTTACAAACATATGAACCCTAAAGAGTATCTTATTCACCATTTGATTGGCAGCAGTTAATGGGTTATGTTTAAAAGCTCATACCAGCATTCTTCCCTGCTTGGCACTCAGCATCAAGGGTTGGAATTGGGGGTTAAATCACTAAAAATTATTCCCGGGCGCGGCGCCGCTGCTGCCCACTGCTCCCCTCACGTCCCAGGGGGTGATCAAGGGGATGGGTCAAATGCAGAGGACAAATTTCACCACACCTAGTGTGTGTGTGACAATCATTGGTACTTTAACTTAACTTTAACTTTACACATACAAACTGTAGCACACAAAAAAATCACATTTAATTAAAAAAAAATTTATTATGGTCTTACCTTTACTTATAAGTGCGGGAACAGTGGTGTTCGTGTTGGAGGAGTTGTGAATGAATGAAATATGAAATCCGTGCTGCAGTCTGCAGGTGTACCTAATGTTGTGTCCCTGCAGTCGTTAACACTCCTCTGGCGCGAGCATTGTTGTTTTTGCACTTTTTGGCTTCTTGTTAAGTGACTTTTTTTGGGTGGATTCGGTCTTGCACGTGGAGGGTTTGGGTGTGGGCTTTGGTTGGTGTGGCGCTCCCGTTGGGGGTGTGCGTTCTGCAGCGGAGGGTGCATTAACCGGCACCAGGAGGCGGGATTACGCGAGCCTCACACAGTGCGTCTTTGCAGCAGTTTTATGTTTGCTCAGCACAAGAAATACGTTACACACATACAGTTGTTGACAAAATACACTGTACATTATATACGTCAGCTAACTAAACTATGGAAATGTATAATATAGTTCATATAGCAATACGGTCTCACTGCACAGCAGGCCAGCAGTTAGCCGAGTCCGCAATCCATGTTGAGGCACAACTGAATGACGTGCCTCAACTGGCTGCTGTTCACCGCACCGTCTCTTCTCAGTATTTGAACGGCAAATGTGAAAATTCAGCGATTTTGAATACAAATAATCTAAAACTGGTGAAGTTAAATGGAAAATAACTTTATAGTATAATCACTGAATACATATAACAATTTAATAGATTTTTTTTCTTTTTACATTTTTTTTCTTTCCATGATGGCAGGTGAGGCCTCCAGTGACCGCACGTCACTGATGTACATACACTATATATATATATGCTTGGCACTCAGCATCAAGGGTTGGAATTGGGGGTTAAATCACCAAAAATGATTCCCGGGCGCGGCACCGCTGCTGCCCACTGCTTCCCTCACCTCCCAGGGGGTAAACAAGGGGATGGGTCAAATGCAGAGGACACATTTCACCACACCTAATGTGTGTATGACAATCATTGGTATTTTAACTTTAATATATATATATATATATATATATATATATATATATATATATATATATACATATATATATATATATATATATATATACATACATATATATATATATATATATATATATATATATATATATATATATATATATATATATATATATATATATATATAAATATATATATATATATATAGACATACATAAATATGTATACACATATACAGTACAGAGCAAAAGTTTGGACACACCTTCTCATTTCAATGCGTTTTCTTTATTTTCATGACTATGTACCTTGTAGATTGTCACTGAATGCATCAAAACTATGTCACCTGTGAAGTGAACACCATTCCAGGTGACTACCTCTTGAAGCTCTTTGAGAGAATGCCAAGAGTGTGCAAAGCAGTAATCAGAGCAAGGGGTGGCTGTTTTGAAGAAACTAGAATTAAAAACATATTTTCAGTTATTTCACCTTTTGTTAAGTACATAACTGCACATAGTTTTGATGCCTTCACAATCTACAATGTAAATAGTCATGAAAATAAAGAAAACACATTGAATGAGAAGGTGTGTCCAAACGTTTGGCCTGTACTGTACAAACACACATATACATATACATACATATACATACACACACACATATATACATATACATATACACACACACACACACACACACACACACACACACACACACACACACACACACACACACACACACACACACACATATATATACATGCACACACATATATACATATACATACACACACACATATATATATATATATATATATATATATATATATATATATATATATATATATATACACACATATATATATATATACATATACATACATACATACATATACACATACATACATACATACATATATATATATATATATATATATATATATATATACACACACACACATATATGCACATACACATATATACATATACACACATATGTACTTACTTATATACCCTATATTGCCAAAAGTATTTGCCCACCGGCCTTGACTCACATATGGACTTGAAGTGCCATTCCATTCCTAACCCATAGGGTTCAATATGTCGGTTAACCTTTTGGAGCTATTACAGCTTAAACTCTTCTGGGAAGGCTGTCCACAAGGTTGCGGAGTGTGTTTATAAGAATTTTCGACCATTCTTCCAAAAGTGCATTGGTGAGGTCACGCACTGATGTTGGTCGAGAAGGCCTGGCTCTCAGTCTCCGTTCTAATTCATCCCAAAGGTGTTCTATCGGGTTCAGGTCAGGACTCTGTGCAGGCCAGTCAAGTTCATCCACACCAGACTCTGTCATCCATGTCTTTATGGACCTTGCTTTGTGCACTGTCATGTTGGAAGAGGAAGGGGCCCGCTCCAAACTGTTCCCACAAGGTTGGGAGCATGGAATTGTCGAAAATGTTTTGGTATCCTGGAGCATTCAAAGTTCCTTTCACTGGAACTAAGGGGCCAAGCCCAACTCCTGAAAAACAATCCCACACCATAATTCCTCCTCCACCAAATTTCACTCTCGGCACAATGCAGTCCAAAATGTACCATTCTCCTGGCAACCTCCAAACCCAGACTCGTCCATCAGATTGCCAGATGGAAAAGCGTGATTCATCACGCCAGAGAACGCGTCTCCACTGCTCTCCACTGAGTCTAGTGGCGACGTGCTTTACACCACTACATCCGACGCTTTGCATTGGACTTGGTGATGTATGGCTTAGATGCAGCTGCTCGGCCATGGAAACCCATTTAATGAAGCTCTCTGCGTACTGTACGTGGGCTAATTGGAAGGTCACATGAAGTTTGGAGCTCTGTAGTAACTGACTGTGCAGAAAGTGGGCGACCGCTGCGCTATGTGCTTTAGAATCCGCTGACCCCTCTTTGTCAGTGTACGTGGCCTACCACTTTGTGGCTGAGTTGCTGTTGTTCCCAAACTCTTCCATTTTCTTATAACAAAGCCTACAGTTGACATTGGAATAGTTAGGAGCAAGGAAATTTTACGACTGGATTTGTAGCACAGGTGGCATCCTATGACAGTTCTACGCTGGAAATCACTGAGCTCCTGAGAGCGGCCTATTCTTTCACAAATGTTTGTAGAAACAGTCTCCATGCCTAAGTGCTTGATTTTATACACCTGTGGCCGGGCCAAGTGATTAGGACACCTGATTCTCATCATTTGGATGGGTGGCCAAATACTTTTGGCAGTATCGTG
>NC_084567.2:19220000-19230000 GCF_033978685.3 Nerophis lumbriciformis | reverse complement strand
TGGAGTGCACAAATGCAGCGTGAAGAGGTTTTGTGTACACTTTCTTATTTGCCTTGTAATCCTGCTTCTCTTTCATCTCATTCCTATTTTGTTCGGAAGTCTGAATTAAGCCGACATTCTCCAATTCCTTAGCTACCTTCTTAAATAAATATTCGCACTTAAAAATGTGCCGTTCTTTTAATTAGTGAAGTAAATAAACAGTCTCCCCTTCATTACAGTTGTTGCTGATGTTTTTATTGAATGGTATCTGCTTCCGGGTTGTATCCTGCACGTTCGCGAAATGAAGGGTCCTCTCCGGCGGCACACACCCTCTCGAGACCTGGTTTCTAATCACGTAATCCAGGTGTGTTACTTTTAAAAAACTGAACACGATCGGATTAAGAGGTTTCCATGGGCTGTGGGAGGCTTATTTAGAGCCGAACTTTTAGAGAAATCGGACTAATTTAGTGCATGGACACGTACTAACTGATACAACGATTATACATACATGTCCTTTAAAACTGACTTTGAAACAACGTTGCAAAATAGTTGTTTAACTTTGGATCCACGTTGTTGGTTGGAAAATGACTACATTTCAGAGGTCAAAGCAACGTCAGAACATGACATTGAATAAACGTTGTCAAAAAGCATGTTGTTCCAACGTTAAGTTTTACTTGCCCAAGGTCAAGACCTAATTCAACAAATTCTCAACGTTGTTTCAACGTATTGTGCCTGCTGGGATTGCTTTTCCGGCTGACCTATGACGCCACACCAAAACAAGGCATCTTTGCGGTTCCTCACAAGTCGTTCTATAATGCGGGTTCGTAGCACAGACTGGCGGAAGCGAGTTGTTTTGAAGGAATTTTCGGGGCGGTGAAGGGAACGAAAATGTTGGAATGTCTCAAAAGTCATTCAATAATCTGTGCGGATGGATGGAAGGAGTTTTAAGTCCGAAGCAGAAGACCGTTCGTTGCGCTTTAGATGAGGGTTGCTGTTGTCTTGAACAAACTTATCAGTGGTGCGAAAGATAGAAGTATTGCTAATCAGTTGTGGAGTGTACAAATGCAGTTTGAAGATGTTTGTATACACCTTTGTCTTTGCCTTGTAATATACCTGCTTCAATTTCGTTCGGGAGTCTGAATCAAGTCGGCATTCTCCATTTTTTTCTTCCGTAGATGCACTTCAAAATATTCCGTTCTTTAAATTTGTGAAGTAAATAAGCAGACTGCTCTTTATTCCGGTTGTTGCTTATGTTTTTATTGAATGGTATCTGCTTCCGGGTTATATCCCCTCGAGAGATCTGGTTTTCAATTGCATAACCCAGATGTGTTTGTCCGACTTTATAAAAGCCAAACACGATCGGACTAATGTGTTTCCATGGGTTGTAGGATGCTTATTTAGAGCCACATGTTTTGAGAAATTAGACTAATTTAGTGCATGGAAACGTAGTCAGTATAACGTCAACCTGGTCGTCGCTTCAGTCGCCATTGTTCACCACAACCACACAAGAAGCTAAAAAGCTAGTTAACGCTGCCCTCGGGAGTTTTGGCAGGGAATTGCAAGTCTCGCGCTCAGTCCTCGCCAAAGAGCTCTAACAGGATCAAGGCGCCGTCCGAAGGGCCGGCGTAGCGACTTCTCTGTAGCATAATGAAGCCTTTAAGCCTTTCTGAGGCAGAGGAGGGTGGGGGTAGAATAGAAAGCTGCCGGGTTCATGTACTTAAAGGTGGGGGCACATGGCATACATTCTCTTGATTGGGGAAAGATTACCAGGGAAAGATTACCATTTAAAAGGTGTGAGGTTTAAATTTGCTGCCTTATACAAGACAATAGGACAGCATCCCATCCTGGGATTAGAATTAATCGGTTTTAGTCATGAACATTATACAATAGAGGTTAACGTAGACCATATATGCAATAGCCCGTCTTTTACTTCCAGTAAAATATGCTTCTTTGTGACAAGTGAACCTGAGAAAGCTTTGGTCAATAATACCAAAATAAGGACGAGAACCTTGCTTGGGTCCACGTTATACCTGAAGTCCAGCAGGTTTGGCTCGTTTGAGTAAACAAAGAGAGCTTCCTTAAGCAACTTTAACTCTCAAGTGTCGCACATGTTGTTGTTTTACTACTTTTGGGTGGGAGGGAGGATCATCCAGTAACTGGAAAGTTCTCAGACTGAACCTGGCCTCAACATCCCAGTCACTCAGTACGTTTCCATGCACTCATTGAGTACAATTACTAAAATAATTTGTTTTTTTTCTATGAAGTCCCAGTTTCCATGCTCTTGTCTCTCATGCAGATGTTCGCCGTACACATTGTGCCTCTCGTATACAATTGTGCTCATTTCAGCTTGTTTAGCTATGTGGGATGAGAATGCTACATGCTAATAAGCTAGCGCTAGCAGCTTTCAAGCTCCGGATCCAACTACAAACTTTTTACAGCTATTTGGTGATGTTGGTAATGTTCTAATGTGTTTGAATGACACTTGTGGTTACTATGATCATTGAAAACATCACTATTTGGGTAAAACGGGTTGACTATTAATGTTAATACTAACTACGCAGTGAATTGTTTTTAATTTGCATCTCAATTGTGGTATATGGATATTTAATTCTTACATCACTGAATAAAGTATGACTAATAGGGATGTAACGGTATTATTGATACGATACCGCGGTATTGCGGTTTTAAAACCCTCACAATATTGCCGTGACGTGTGACGGTATCAAACAAAAACTTGTTTACTTGTTTTTGAAAAGTAAAATACATCTCCCAAAATCCTCAGAGCAGCGCGGGATTGGCAAGGAGTGGGTCTCGGGGGCCGTACAGGAGCGCAAAAAGAAAAAGTATGTTCCGAGGAGGGGTGTGAATCTTTGGGCACCTAAAGATTCAACCCGATTCCGATTCCTGGGGTGACATGTCGATTCAGAAACAATTCTTCAGGATTCTCCATTCAAACAGAGTCTTGCAAAGTATTGTTTGGCATAATGAAACTTTTTTAAAACAGGTTAAAGTTAAGAAAAATGTATTCTTGTTGCATGGAGATGGCCATACTTACGTGAATGGATTTTTTGTGTAACCCTAGGTCTTATACTCGATAGGAAGAATTGTTTTTTGGGATATTACCTGAACATTTTAACAAAATCATCCATAACTTTTTGAGGTGTATTGCTAACAGACAGAAAAACAAACCTTGTCAAAACATAACCTATTTGGCGGAGGTAATAAAAAAATGTGTACATATGAGTAATATGAAAAGCTACTGATAAACCATCACCCGGAAAATATATTTAAAAACATCCCTTCTGTTACATTGGAAATGTATAATGTCATCAACTGAAAGTTGTTTTTCTTTTAATATTTGCTTGAAACAGTGGATGTTCCTGCACCATTCTTTGCACTTAAAAATATGTTTGTAGTATAAATATGATTAGAACATTTGAGCATTAGGTTTGTGTTGAAATACAGTCAGTGTGTTTATCCTAAACATTGATGCCACTTCATTTTACACACTATAACATTTTGTTGTGGATGATCTGAATGAATGAGATCGATGCTGTTTTGAAGTCATGTGATCTACCGCTATTTGTGATTGTTGTCTACTGACTAATGAAACATACACATACTATTTTTTTATTCTGTATTAACTCCATTGCGTATTCAAACACGTTTAAGGCTACATTTACACTGCAAGGTAGGATGCCCAATTTGGATTTTTTATTTTGTCAAATCAGACCTTTTTATGCAGTCGTTCATATTACAAAAAAACATGTCTAATGTGAGCGCAAACTGACCCGCATGCAGACATGACGCCATGACGTCACACATGCTGCAGTCTTTACCAAAGTAAAATTGGCTCCAGTCGGTCTTAGTACTGGCGCATATGTGGCAATTTCAAGGATTTTGTACAATCAAAGTCAACATTTTCCGACCCGGATTATTGCGTGTAGAAAATTGAGAAGGAAGCAAAAAATTTGCGGATATTGTGCTTCGACGTCTGCTCCCAAGAACATGTGGGCGAGAAGTCAAATACAAGAGCGGTGGAACATTTTATCTTCGCCTGTTTTCTACTCATTTGTCAACTACCGTCTTTTACAAACTATAGAGCGCACCGGTATACAAGCCCCAGCTAGTAAATTTTAGAAGAAAAAAAAAAATGTTTCTATATATTAGCCACACCGGACGATAAGAAGCAGATATATACGTTGTGAAATGAGTTATTTACACAGCAATATTTTGTAAATAATAATTGTTAATTGTTTCCAAACGGTGTCTGTAACACGGCAGTAAAACGGATGATCAAACAAAACAGAAGTCCTCGTCATGGACCCACTAGCTGCGTAAGCTATCTCTTCAATCAGCTAAATAGACAATAACACCACAATGACATTTTGGTGAATTTACTGAGGAATTTGTAAAACTGAAACAATACAAAAAGAATACCATTGTAAGTTAATAATACTAACACAGACACTCGTAAACAGCTTTATTACATTATAATAGTGCGTACAAATATGCATGAAAACACTCCTACAGACCTCACACATGGTACGGTTTAGTCAGTAGGTATTGTTGTAGTTATATTGTAAAACTTACAAATGTTGCTTGGAGAATCCATACGAGTAGAAATGCTACGGACTATTAGAAGACGGAACGGCACTTCTACTTCCGATTCAAAGCACTAAATGGAAGGAAATACTGTAGACGTCAACCTAGAAGCACCTGCAGTGAGTGAACTCGTCAATAGATGGCGCCATAGCTCAAACAATAACACACCTTTTCAGTGTTCCTGGTTGTTGTTTTTTTAACTATTTGCATTAAAAATCCATAAATTATTTACACAGCTTTATAAGCCACAGGGTGTAAAGCTTAGTAATAAAGTATTGACTTCTAGTCCGGAATTTACAGTATTTATTTTGCAACAAACAGCTGCTGTGAGACAAGTACAATACTTACAGTATAAACACTGTATAGAGCGCAACAAAAAACAAGACAGGCACATTCAACTTAATGGCAAAGACTACTTCCGGACTACGGCAACACAGTGAGGATAAAAAGGAATGAATGCATACTTGCAAATGATACCCAGAAGTCTAAGAAAACTAAATATGACAACTGGACAGCACAGTTATTATTATTTGTATGATTATATACATGCTAGCAGCTAACTGTCGGATAATTCTTTTGGTGTAACCTGCTGCTTTTACTATCGTTTACTTATGACGAATGAAGGACAGGCCAATTATTTTTAGTTTCATGCAATTCTAGCCAACAGGAGTGTGTTCAGGCGTTATGTACAACATTGTAGAATGTTCTACCGTTTAATAAACTGGTAGTTTTTTTATTTTTAGCTATATATTTATTGTAACAATTGTGTTATTTCAGCTAATGTATTAAATTGAGTCCTTGGTCTCTTCTTTATTAGTCCTCATTTCAATTAAATAGTCGATGTATTGGCAAATAGTAAAAATCCAATTAAACATGGCCCACATCAAAGGCAGTAAGAAGATGAAGGCCTCGTTAAAAACCAAATGACAAAAAAAAAGCAAAATGTTACCAGAGAACGTTTAAACTTATATATATCACACTAATACTATTTTTTCGCAGAGCTGAGATGTTTGTTCTGATGTAAATGAATATAATTTGACCGGCATTGGATTTTGGGCGTGTTTGAACACAATTAGCTCAATGTTAATTTACATCAAATTGTAGTGAGTATGTTTAACATGCTGTATTTCAATCATTTAAGTAATAAATTCAGACAGAATAATTGTCAAGTAAATATTTTAAGAAGAAAAGGATGATAAGTGTTTCTCTGGTCGGGATGTTATGATCAGTGGTATTATAATAAACTGCGGTAAAATTCCTGACTGTTAGCATTACCTTTTCGAATGTTAATCACTGTAAAATACTGATTGATGACTAGGGGGGCACAAAAATCGACTCACATTCAAAATTGCGATTCTTATTCATTGTAATTCTAATACCATTCATAGTTGTTTTTAATTCATTTAAATATATATATATATATATATATATATATATATATATATATATATATATATATATATATATATATATACACCGTATTTTCCGCACTATAAGGCGCACCGGATTATTAGCCGCACCTTCTATGAATTACATATTTCATAATTTTGTCCACCAATAAGCCGCCCCGGACTATAAGCCGCGCCTACGCTGCGCTAAAGTGAATGTCAAAAAAACGCTGCGCTAAAGTGAATGTCAAAAAAACAGTCAGATAGTTCAGTCAAACTTTAATAATATATTGAAAACCAGCGTTCTAACAACTCTGTCCCAAAATGTACGCAAATGTGCAATCACAAACATAGTAAAATTCAAAATGGTGTAGAGCAATAGTAACATAATGTTGCTCGAACGTTAATGTCACAACACACAAAATAAACATAGCGCTCACCTTCTGAAGTTATTCTTCATTCGTAAATCCTTCGAATTCTTCGTCTTCGGTGTCCGAATTGAAAAGTTGCGCAAGCGTGGTATCCAAAATGGCCGGTTCCGTCTCGTCGAAGTCATCGGGAGTCAGTGTCGCTGTTGTTCTGTGAATCCTGCCTTCCGGAAAGCTCGGACCACAGTTGTGACCGAAATATCTGCCCAGGCATTTACGATCCACTGGCAAATGTTGGCGTATGTCGTCCGGAGCTGTCTGCCCGTCTTAGTGAAGGTGTGTTCGCCTTCGGAGCTGTGTGAAAAAAGCCACCCGGCCTCTTCGCGTAAACTTCCCTTAACCACTCGCTCATCTTTTCTTCATCCATCCATCCCTTCGAGTTAGCTTTTATGATGACGCCGGCTGGAAAGGTCTCTTTTGGCAAGGTCTTCCTTTTGAATATCACCATGGGTGGAAGTTAGCATGGCAAGCTAGAACCACAGTGAAGGATGACTTCTCATTCCCTGTGGTGCGAATATTCACCGTACGTGCTCCCGTTCCACAGTGCGGTTCACAGGAATATCAGTTGCTGTGAAATACGGTAGTAATCCGTGTGCGGATGGAGAGATTGCGTCTTTTTATGAACCGGATCCTTGTCGCTTAGTAGGAGCCATTTTGTGGTCTTTACAGATGTAAACAGGAAATGAAACGTACGGTGATATCCGCGCGTTTTTTCTTCTTCTTCCGGGGGCGGGTGGTTGCTTACAGTAGAAGAAGAAGCGCTTCCTGTTCTATGGGGGCGGGTGCTTTCCTTGGCGGTTGCTTGCGTAGAAGAAGAAGCGCTTCCTGTTCTACCGGGAAAAAAGATGGCGGCTGTTTACCGAAGTTGCGAGATCGACACTTTATGAAAATTAATCGTAATAAAGCGCACCGGGTTATAAGGCGCACTGTTAGCTTTTGAGAAAATTTGTGGTTTTTAGGTGCGCCTTATAGTGCGGAAAATACGGTGTATATATATATATATATATATATATATATTTAATTTATATATTTTTTAAATTAATTTTTAAATAAATAAAATCAATATAACTAAAAAAGTTATACCGTATTTTCCGCACTATAAGCCGCACCTAAAAAACACAAATTTTCACAAAAGCTGACAGTGCGGCTTATAACCCAGTGCGCCTTATATATGGATTAATATAAATATTTATTTTCATAAAGTTTCGGTCTCGCAACTACGGTAAACAGCCGCCATCTTTTTTCCCCGTAGAAGAGGAAGCGCTTCTTCTTCTATGGTAAGCAACTGCCAAGGTAAGCACCCGCCCCCGTAGAAGAGGAAGCGCTTCTTCTTCTACGGTAAGCAACCACCCGCCCCCGTAGAAGAAGAAGCGCACGGGTATTACGTTTCATTTCCTTTGTGTGTTTACATCTGTAAAGACCACAAAATGGCTCCTACTAAGCGACACGCGTATAACGCAGAATTTAAACTTAAGGCAATAAGTCATGCCGAAGAACACGGAAATAGAGCAGCAGCAAGAGAATATAACATAAATGAATCAATGGTGCGTAGGTGGAGGAAGCACACAAATACAACACTCGCCGTCATTCCGGGTGGATTAACCAAAGAACTCCAACCGCTCGATATTGGTGTCAACAGGGCATTTAAAGCACGACTGCGAACGGCGTGGGAACAATGGATGACCGAAGGCGAACACACCTTCACTAAGACAGGGAGACAGCGCCGGACGACATACGCCAACATCTGCCAGTGGATCGTAAATGTCTGGGCGGATATTTCGGTCACAACTGTGGTCCGAGCTTTCTGGAAGGCAGGATTCACAGAACTGCTGGACAACAACAGCGACACTGACTCCGATGACTTCGACGAGACGGAGCCGGCCATTTTGGATCCCGTATTCGCCCAACTTTTTAATTCGGACACTGAAGGAGAAGAATTCGAGGGATTTATGAATGAAGAATAACTTCAGAAAGTGAGCGTTATGTTTATTTTGTGTGTTGTGACATTAACGTTCGAGCAACATTAAGTTATTTTTACTATGTTTGTGATTGCACATTTGCACATTACCGTACATTTTGGGAGTGAACAGAGTTGTTAGAACGCTGGTTTTTAATATATTATTAAAGTTTGACTGACCTATCTGACTGTTTTTTTGACATTCCCTTTAGCGCAGTTAGATGCGGCTTATAACACGGGGCGGCTTATAGGTGGACAAAGTTTTGAAATATGCCGTTCATTGAAGGCGCGGCTTATAAACCAGGGCGGCTTATGGTGCGGAAAATACGGTAGATGGATTTTGATAACATTTTCAGAAAATATCGGGAAAAACCCGCCAATAATTGCTTTTATCTAGTATATGAACGAAGGGTGCACAAAAAATCGATTCACATGAGAATCGATTTATAAAAATACATTTTTAGGACATCTTCATGCAACCAAAAGGAGCTTTTCTAACCTCTAACCTGTTTTGAAAAAGTTTTAATTTAAATATTGTACCAAATAATACATTGCAATAATCAGTTTGAATTGAGAATCGTGTTGAATTGATTCTGAATAGAATCGTCACCACAGGATTCTGAATCGGATCGGATCATTAGGTGCCCAAAAATTCACACCCCTACCATTGACCACAGTTCGATAAATACAAGGCACGGTGATATTGCTCATTTCCTGGAGAAGCAGCCGACAATGAGCACGATAGGCGCTGATCGCGAGCTAGCCGCTAGTGCACTAATCACTTGCTAGGAGCTATTGTCGGCCATACTTAGCTAGCGACTGGCATCGCAAACTCGCGCATTAATACTGTAACTAGCTAGTATCTTCCGCAATGCTAGCCAGCTTCGAGCTAGCGATCAAAGTTAATGGCTAGCTCGCAGCTGTCACACTGATCGCCAGATAGCAGTTTGCGTTGCTAATAGTTAGCTGGCAACTAGTGCGCTAATCACAGGCTGGCAACTTTTTTAAAATATTTATAAACATTTTTTATTTTTATTTTAACAAAAATAAAAAGACCTGCAAGGAAAATTCACATACAATAAAAAACAAAAAAACTTCCACAGCCCGCTTTCGGTCCATGAGCCCCACAGATGGCAGAGTTGCCCGTGGAAGGCCATGAAGGACGGCTTTGTTTCTGAAAATCTACATTTGTGAATGAAAAATTCACCCATGACAATTATCACGTTAACGACCGAGCTGGCAACTAGCACACTGAGTGGTAACTAGCAGCTGGCGCGCTGATCACTTGATATCAGTTAGCGCCGCTAATAGCTGGCAACTAGTGTCGCCAATCGCTACATGCGAATCGCTAGTAGAAACTACCGCGCTAATTTCTAGCTGGCAACTAGCGCATTAAACGGAAGAAGATAATTATATTGAAACACCCGAAATAAACAAAAATATTGCTCTTAAGAAGCTAGAACAGTATTTAACGTTTCTCCTATGTGTGTTTATTTATTTAAATAATACACAAAGCTTGGTTAAAATATGCCATTGTGTAGAAGTACTGTTTGAGCACATAATAATGCTCATTTTGGTGACAATGACCATACAGTATATGACTTGTTACGTGGCTGGTCGGAGTGTCAGAGCGTGTCAGGTGA
>NC_084567.2:19187500-19207500 GCF_033978685.3 Nerophis lumbriciformis | reverse complement strand
TTTGCAAATAATCATAAAGTTTAGAATTTGATGCCAGCAACACGTGACAAAGAAGTTGGGAAAGGTGGCAATAAATACTGATAAAGTTGAGGAATGCTCATCAAACACTTATTTGGAACATCCCACAGGTGAACAGGCAAATTGGGAACAGGTGGGTGCCATGATTGGGTATAAAAGTAGATTCCATGAAATGCTCAGTCATTCACAAACAAGGATGGGGAGAGGGTCACCACTTTGTCAACAAATGCGTGAGAAAAATGTTGAACAGTTTAAGAAAAACCTTTCTCAACCAGCTATTGCAAGGAATTTAGGGATTTCACCATCTACGGTCCGTAATATCATCAAAGGGTTCAGAGAATCTGCAGAAATCACTGCACGTAAGCAGCTAAGCCCGTGACCTTCGACCCCTCAGGCTGTACTGCATCAACAAGCGACATCAGTGTGTAAAGGATATCACCACATGGGCTCAGGAACACTTCAGAAACCCACTGTCAGTAACTACAGTTGGTCGCTACATCTGTAAGTGCAAGTTACAAGTTACTCAGTGGCCTAGTGGTTAGAGTGTCCGTCCTGAGATCGGTAGGTTGGGAGTTCAAATCCCGGCCGAGTCATACCAAAGACTATAAAAAAATGGGACCCATTACCTCCCTGCTTGGCACTCAGCATCAAGGGTTGGAATTGGGGGTTAAATCACCAAAATGATTCCCGGGCGCAGCCACCGCTGCTGCCCACTGCTCCCCTCACCTCCCAGGGGGTGATCAAGGGTGATGGGTCAAATGCAGAGAATAATCTCGCCACACCTAGTGTGTGTGTGTGACAATCATTGGTACTTACTTTTTTAACTTTTTTAAAACTCTCCTATGCAAGGCGAAAACCCTTTATCATAGGGCAGCACGGTGGAAGAGGGGTTAGTGCATCTGCCTCACAATACGAAGGTCCTGAGTAGTCTTGGGTTCAATCCTGGGCTCGGGATCTTTCTGTGTGGAGTTTGCATGTTCTCCCCGTGACTGCGTGGGTTCCCTCCGGGTACTCCGGCTTCCTCCCACCTCCAAAGACATGCACCTGGGGATAGGTTGATTGGCAACACTAAATTGGCCCTAGTGCGTGAATGTGAGTGTGAATGTTGTCTGTCTATCTGTGTTGGCCCTGCGATGAGGTGGCGACTTGTCCAGGGTGTACCCCGCCTTCCGCCCGATTGTAGCTGAGATAGGCTCCAGCGCCCCCCGCGACCCCAAAGGGAATAAGCGGTAGAAAATGGATGGATGGATGGGATATATATATGTATATGTATATATATATATATATGTATACATATACATATATATATATATATATATATATATATATATGTATATGTATATGTATATATATGTATATGTATTTGTATTCAACCGTTTCGGTACGGGGGTTTCGGTTCGGTTCGGAGGTGTACCGAACGAGTTTCCACACGCACATATTAAGGAGCCGCCTCCGCTTCCTTCTGCCTGTCTCTGTCAGTACTCTACACAGCACCCAGCATTATCCCACCCACACAACCATCTGATTGGTTACAAACAGAGCGGTAACAGCCAATCAGCAGTGCGTATTCAGAGCGGTAACAGCCAATCAGCAGTGCGTATTCAGCAGAGGTGTGGACTCGAGTCACATGACTTGGACTCGAGTCAGACTCGAGTCATGAATTTGATGACTTTAGACTCGACTTGACAAAATGTAAAGAGACTTGCAACTCGACTTAGACTTTAACATCAATGACTTGTGACTTCACTTGGACTTGAGCCTTTTGAATTGACATGACTTGACATGACTTGCTACTTTCCCCAAAACCCAAAGATGAAAAAGTTATTCGGGAGCGCTCCGTATTTTTCATCGTGTACTTGTCTATCAGCGTTGCGTGTGTCAGCTGTTGTGGTCTCAGTACAACAGCCAATCAAATTAGATCTACTTTGTTTTCATCACACAGCATTCATCCAATCAAATTGCAGGACAACGAACGAAGAAGACATGTCCAAACCACACGCCAGTGAACAAAAAATGATACCTAAAATAATTTTGTTTGGGTATAAAAATTACGAGGTGGTCAACACAAAACGGTTTGCAGTATGCAACACATGCGGTTCGAAAATTACTGATGGAGAGGCAACAACTTCCAACTTCGTCCGGCATTTGAAGTTGCACAAAGAACGGTAAGTTTTGAATGTAAGATAACATTTATTGGCTAAGTAACGTGACTTTTATTTGCTGTGTAGTTAAATCAGTGAGGCTGTAAACTCACTGCTAACGTTATAACGTTATTGCAAACACGGGAATCTGTTGCAGTTCACTACCTTATTCATACTTTTTGTTCAGTGATTTTTTTTAAGCAGGGTTACGTTAGTCAATATATCACACGTAACGTTAGACGGCGGTCAGCAGCACCGCGTATTTTAGCCACCTAAAAAAAAGACAAAAATAGTAAAATAAAGGTCAGTTAAAATGTATACTATATTATGAATATGTGTACCGTTTTAGCTAGCTTTCTGACATACTGTTGGTTGTTTACCTCAGTGGTCCCCAACCACCGGGCCGCGGCCCGGTACTGGTCCGTGGATCGTTTGGTATCGGGCCGCACAAGAAATATATATATATATTTTTTTCTTTTTTTAATTAAATCAACATAAAAAACACAAGATACACTTACAAGTAGTGCACCAACCCCAAAAAACTCTCTCCACCCTTTTGTTCTGGGCATTGAACATGAAGACTCTTCCTTCACTGTTCCGAGTGGCCATGAGAGTCTTGGCAGTGCCTGCCTCCAGTGCTCCAGTGGAGCGAGTTTTCAGCCATGGTGGCATCATACTACGCCCCCATCGTGCACAAATGACTGACAGACTCTTGGCTAATTTGGTCTTTTGCAAATGCAATGCAGCATAGGGCCCTGACATATAAAAAGTACAACTTTTTTGTTATGTTCACGTATATGTCATGTTTTTTCAATGTTAACACTTTTGTACAAATAAGTACATTTGCACTTTATTTTTCAATGTGTTTGTTCTGTAAAGGAATGAGTTAATGTTTAAAATGACAGGTTAATAGTGCTATTATAAAGTGCAATGTCAGCACAATTTTCTTTCCTGCAATTTAAAATGCACTTGTTTTAATAAATAAATACAGCGTTTGAAAAGCATACACAATCTGTGTTAATATATTAGTCTGTGGTTAAAAGGACTTGAAACTCAAAATGCAGGACTTAGGACTTGACTTGAGACTTTCCAGTCTTGACTTTGGACTTGACTCGGGGCTTGCCTGTCTTGACTCGGGACTTGACTCGGACTTGAGGGCAAAGACTTGAGACTTACTTGTGACTTGCAAAACAATGACTTGGTCCCACCTCTGGTATTCAGAGCCATGTAGTCAGTGCTTAGCGCTAAGCAGGTAAGCATCAGGCAGCGGACTCTCCCCAAATTATAATAAACACCTCGCAGTCAACTACTAATAACATCACTATGAGCCTGTTGACCTTCTAGATATATAAAAGGCAGTTCAGCTCGCTCGCAGTCCTGGCTTGAGGTGAAGGCTAATTCGCTTTTAGCGTAACGTTAGCTCATTTTGCGGTGTGTGTGTGTGTGTGTGTGTGTGTGTGTGTGTGTGTGTGTGTGTGTGTGTGTGTGTGTGTGTTACGGACAGCAAAGCCCTGTCTGTCTGTTATTTCACTTTACCTTTTTCTGTGTTGATTGAGCTGTGTTGAAGCAGCAAAAAAAGGACATTATGTTAAATGAAGAGTTTCTGTGTCTGATAGTTGATATAATAATGTAACTGCATCATTAAGCCTACATGAACTCCATGGTGTTCAGGGATGAATAATCTCTCCTATTGCCATTGTACTATTTTTTCAGCTATAGTTACATTAATCATTAGTAATGCAACAGCCTTGTTTTGAATGGCAGGGTCCCTGCTATTACATGTTGATTTACATAATAAAAATCAACTACAGGCTTCCCAAATGCTGTAATAAATTAAGCATGATGAGTTGACTTGTTTAATGTTGCACTTTTTATAGGTAGAAGAAAAGTTTTGTCAATTTATTTAATCTGAACAACTTGAGGCAGTTTAATGTTGATTAACGTGGGCAGAATTATTATAGTGTTCCCAATGTTAAAAGGATAAAGGCATTGTTTACAATATATATATATATATATATATATATATATATATATATATATATATGTTCTCGATTGTAGCTGAGATAGGCTCCAGCGCCCCCCGCGACCCCGAAGGGAATAAGCGGTAGAAAATGGATGGATGGATGGATATATATATATATATATATATATATATATATATATATATATATATATATATACATATATAAAAAACATTCTCCAGTTTTAATTAAATAGATTTGTTATCTATTTCTATGAGTTGTTACAGTGCGAAAAGTGTCACAGAACCAATCACACTGGCGTACTCACGCTGGTATTGAACCCACACTTCCCTTAATATCGATAATATCCACTCTGGGATTGATCCGCCACCCTTCAAAGAACCCCAAACATCAATAATCAACAACATATCTATCCATTTTGGATTGTCCTCGTTAGAATCACGACTATGCTGGTGCCTATCCCAGCGGACAATGCCAGAATAAATGGATATGAATAAGATGGGCTGTGAATCTTTGGGCACCACACGATTTGATTCGATTCTTGGGTGTAATGAATCGATTCAAGATCAATACTTTTTAATAACATTGGGTGTCAGTTCTATGATTACCGTATTTTCCGCACTATAAGGCGCACCTAAAAACCACAATTTTTCTCAAAAGCTGACAGTGCGCCTTATAACCCGGTGCGCTTTATTACGATTCATTTTCATAAAGTTTCGATCTCGCAACTTCGGTAAACAGCCGCCATCTTTTTTCCCGGTAGAACAGGAAGCGCTTCTTCTTCTACGCAAGCAACCGCCAAGGAAAGCACCCGCCCCCATAGAACAGGAAGCGCTTCTTCTTCTACTGTAAGCAACCACCCGCCCCCGGAAGAAGAAGAAAAAACGCGCGGATATCACCGTACGTTTCATTTCCTGTTTACATCTGTAAAGACCACAAAATGGCTCCTACTAAGCGACAAGGATCCGGTTCATAAAAAGACGCAATCTCTCCATCCGCACACGGATTACTACCGTATTTCACAGCAACTGATATTCCTGTGAACCGCACTGTGGAACGGGAGCACGTACGGTGAATATTCGCACCACAGGGAATGAGAAGTCATCCTTCACTGTGGTTCTAGCTTGCCATGCTAACTTCCACCCATGGTGATATTCAAAAGGAAGACCTTGCCAAAAGAGACCTTTCCAGCCGGCGTCATCATAAAAGCTAACTCGAAGGGATGGATGGATGAAGAAAAGATGAGCGAGTGGTTAAGGGAAGTTTACGCGAAGAGGCCGGGTGGCTTTTTTCACACAGCTCCGAAGGCGAACACACCTTCACTAAGACGGGCAGACAGCGCCGGACGACATACACCAACATTTGCCAGTGGATCGTAAATGCCTGGGCAGATATTTCGGTCACAACTGTGGTCCGAGCTTTCCGGAAGGCAGGATTCACAGAACTGCTGGATAACAGTGACACTGACTCCGATGACTTCGACGAGACGGAACCGTCCATTTTGGATCTCACATTTGCCCAACTTTTCACTTCGGACACCGAAGGCGAAGGATTTACGAATGAAGAATAACTTCAGAAGGTGAGCGCTATGTTTATTTTGTGTGTTGTGACATTAACGTTCGAGCAACATTATGTTGCTATTGCTCTACACCATTTTGAATTTTACTATGTTTGTGATTGCACATTTGCGTACATTTTGGGACAGAGTTGTTAGAACGCTGGTTTTCAATATATTATTAAAGTTTGACTGAACTATCTGACTGTTTTTTTGACATTCCCTTTAGCGCAGCGTAGGCGCGGCTTATAATCCGGGGCGGCTTATTGGTGGACAAAGTTATGAAATATGTAATTCATTGAAGGTGCGGCTAATAATCCGGTGCGCCTTATAGTGCGGAAAATACGGTAAGTACATTCCTCCATAAAATAAACATAATTTCTTTATTACTTAAAAGAAAAGTAGTTTTGTTTAATTATTTAACAATTCTACGCAAACATTTAATACAGTCATATACAAATAAGGCAACAATAGAAGTATCCAACATTTATCTTTTTTAAAGTAAATCTGTACAGCGATTATGATCATCTACATCAACAATCATCTACACCAGCAATCATCTACACCAGGGGTGCCCACACTTTTTCAGCAGGCGAGCTACTTTTTAAATGACCATGTCGAGGTGATCTATCTCAAATATATATCATCCATCCATCCATCCATCCATCTTCTTCCGCTTATCCGAGGTCGGGGCGCGGGGACAGCAGCCTAAGCAGGAAAGCCCAGACTTCCCTCTCCCCAGCCACTTCGTCCAGCTCTTCCCGGGGGATCCCGAAGCGTTCCCAGGCCAGCCGGGAGACATAGTCTTCCCAACGTGTCCTGGGTCTTCCCCGTGGCCTCCTACCGGTCGGACGTGCCCTAAACACCTCCCGAGGGAGGCGATCGGGTGGCATCCTGACCAGATGCCCGAACCACCTCATCTGGCTCCTCTCGATGTGGAGGAGCAGCGGCTTTACTCTGAGCTCTCCCCGGATGACAGAGCTTCTCACCCTATCTTTAAGGAAGAGCCCTGCCACACAGAGGAGGAAACTCATTTCGGCCGCTTGTACCCGTGATCTTGTCCTTTCGGTCATAACCCAAAGCTCATGACCATAGGTGAGGATGGGAACGTAGATCGATCGGTAAATTGAGAGCTTTGCCTTCCGGCTCAGCTCCTTCTTCACCACAACGGATCGATACAGCGTCCGCATTACTGAAGATGCCGCACCGATCCGCCTGTCGATCTCACGATCCACTCTTCCCTCACTCGTGAACAAGACTCCGAGGTACTTGAACTCCTCCACTTGGGGCAGGGTTTCCTCCCCAACCCGGAGATGGCACTCCACCCTTTTCCGGGCGAGAACCATGGACTCGGACTTGGAGGTGCTGATTCTCATCCCAGTCGCTTCACACTCGGCTGCGAACCGATCCAGCGAGAGCTGAAGATTCTGGCCAGATGAAGCCATCAGGACCACATCATCTGCAAAAAGCAGAGACCTAATCCTACAGCCACCAAACCGGATCCCCTCAACGCCTTGGCTGCGCCTAGAAATTCTGTCCATAAAAGTTATGAACAGAATCGGTGACAAAGGGCAGCCTTGGCGGAGTCCAACCCTCACTGGAAACGTGTCCGACTTACTGCCGGCAATGCGGACCAAGCTCTGACACTGATCATACAGGGAGCGGACTGCCAAAATCAGACAGTCCAATACCCCATACTCTCTGAGCACTCCCCACAGGACTTCCCGAGGGACACGGTCGAATCCCTTCTCCAAGTCCACAAAGCACATGTAGACTAATTGGGCAAACTCCCATGCACCCTCAAGGACCCTGCCGAGAGTATAGAGCTGGTCCACAGTTCCACGACCAGGACGAAAACCACACTGTTCCTCCTGAATCCGAGGTTCGACTATCCGGCGTAGCCTCCTCTCCAGTACACCTGAATAGACCTTACCGGGAAGGCTGAGGATTGTGATCCCACGATAGTTAGAACACACCCTCCGGTTCCCCTTCTTAAAGAGAGGAACCACCACCCCGGTCTGCCAATCCAGAGGTACCGCCCCCGATGTCGACACGATGCTGCAGAGTCTTGTCAAACAAGACAGCCCCACAGCATCCAGAGCCTTAAGGAACTCCGGGCGGGTCTCATCCACCCCTGGGGCCTTGCCACCGAGGAGCTTTTTAACTACCTCAGCAACCTCAGCCCCAGAAATAGAAGAGCCCACCACAGATTCCCCAGGCACTGCTTCCTCGTAGGAAGACGTGTTGGTGGGATTGAGGAGGTCTTCAAAGTATTCCCTCCACCGATCCACAACATCCGCAGTCGAGGTCAGCAGAACACCCTCCTCACCATACACGGTGTTGATAGTGCACTGCTTCCCCTTCCTGTGGCGGCGGATGGTTGTCCAGAATCGCTTCGAAGCCGTCCGGAAGTCGTTTTCCATGGCTTCCCCGAACTTCTCCCATGTCCGAGTTTTTGCCTCCGCAACCGCTGAAGCCGCACACCGCTTGGCCTGTCGGTACCTGTCTGCTGCCTCAGGAGTCCTATGAGCCAAAAGAACCCGATAGGACTCCTTCTTCAGCTTGACGGCATCCCTCACCGCCGGTGTCCACCAACGGGTTCTAGGATTACCGCCACGACAGGCACCAACTACCTTGCGGCCACAGCTCCAATCAGCTGCCTCGACAATAGAGGCGCGGAACATAGTCCACTCGGACTCAATGTCCAGCACCTCCCTCGTGACATGTTCAAAGTTCTTCCGGAGGTGGGAATTGAAACTCTCTCTGACAGGAGACTCTGCCAGACGTTCCCAGCAAACCCTCACAATGCGTTTGGGCCTGCCAGGTCTGTTCGGCATCCTCCCCCACCATCGCAGCCAACTCACCACCAGGTGGTGATCAGTTGAAAGCTCCGCCCCTCTCTTCACCCGAGTGTCCAAAACATGAGGCCGCAAAACCGACCTCTACAAAGTCGATCATGGAACTGCGGCCTAGGGTGTCCTGGTGCCAAGTGCACATATGGACACCCTTATGTTTGAACATGGTGTTCATTATGGACAATCTGTGACGGGCACAAAAGTCCAATAACAAAACACCACTCGGGTTCAGATCCGGGCGGCCATTCTTCCCAATCACACCTCTCCAGGTTTCACTGTCGCTGCCAACATGAGCATTGAAGTCCCCCAGTAGAACGAGGGAATCACCCGGGGAAGCACTCTCAAGTACTCCCTCGAGCGAATCCAAAAAGGGTGGGTACTCTGAGCTGCTGTTTGGCGCGTAAGCGCAAACCACAGTCAGGACCCGTCCCCCCACCCGAAGGCGGAGGGAAGCTACCCGCTCGTCCACCGGGTTGAACTTCAACGTGCAGGCTCTGAGCCGGGGGGCAACAAGAATTTCCACCCCAGCCCGTCGCCTCTCATTGCCGGCAACGCCAGAGTGGAAGAGAGTCCATCCCCTCTCGAGAGAACTGGTTCCAGAGCCCTTGCTGTGCGTCGAAGTGAGTCAGACTATATCTAGCCGGAACTTCTCGACCTCGCGCACTAGCTCAGGCTCCTACCCCCCCAGCGAGGTGACGTTCCACATCCCAAGAGCTAGCTTCTGTAGCCGAGGATCGGAGCGCCAAGTGCCCTGCCTTCGGCTTCCGCCCAGCTCACACTGCACCCGACCTCTATGGCCCCTGCTATGGGTGGTGAGCCCATTGGAGGGGGGACCCACGTTGCCTCTTCGGGCTGTGCCCGGCCGGGCCCCATGGGGACAGGCCCGGCCACCAGGCGCTCGCCATCGTGCCCCGCCTCCGGGCCTGGCTCCCGAGGGGGGCCCCGGTGACCCGTGTCCGGGCGAGGGAAATCTGGGTCCTTTATTTTTATTCTTCATGGAGGTTTTCGAGCTGCTCTTTGTCTGATCCTTCACCTAGGACCAGTTTGTCTTGGGAGACCCTACCAGGGGGCATGGAAGCCCCCGGACAACATAGCTCCTAGGATCATTGGGACACGCAAACTCCTCTACCACGGTAAGGTGGCAGCTCAGAGAGGAGCAAATATACGGAATATATATATATATATATATATATATATATATATATATATATATATATATATATATATATATATATATATATATATATATATATATATAAAATGTATGTCATATATATATATATAAAATAAATATATATATATATATATATATATATATATATATATATATATATATATATATATATATATATATATATATATATATATATATTTGTATTTATTTTTTGCCGTTTTTGTTCACATGTGAAAGGTGTACAAAATACATGCATGTTTAACATATAGATTCCCATCTTTCATGAAGACAAGAATATAAGTTGGTGTATTATCTGATTCTGATGACTTGCATGGATTGTAATCAGACAAGATTCACAGTAGTGCTGACAACTTCCACAATTTCGATTTCACATCGTGGAGGAGAAAAAAAAGTCCTCCTTTCTGTCCAATACCACATTGAAGTGGTTGGTTTTGACATCCTGTTTGTCCAGCTTCCATACTCGTTTTTTTTTACACTTTACAAGAAATACATTGACGGCAAACTCCGTGGCTTGCTAGCTTGTTTGCGCTAGCATTCGGATACTCTTATTTTGTTAGCGCAGGCAGCATTGATCAGCACTTTTATTGTGAAGACAGGAACTGTGCGTTCAGTCTATAGGCTTTTGACGGCACGGTTGGAATAAAAGCGGTTTCTCGCCTTCCTGATGGTCTTTTTTTCCTTCACACTGAGCTGGCTGCAGCCAGCGTCATCTCACAAGATCCTCGGGTGCCTTGAATGTCAATCAAGTAACGTCCTAGGGAAGATTTATGATCGCAAATTTTTAGGTCTATTTTTTCAATTCCTGGCTGGCGATCGACTGACACACACTGCGCGATTGACCGGTAGATCGTGATCGACGTAATGGGCACCCCTGATCTACACCAACAATCATCTACATCAGCAATCATCTACACCAACAATTTTCTCCACCAGCAATCATCTACATTAGCAATCGCCTACATTAACAATCATCTACATCAGCAATCATCTACATCACAAATCATCTACATCAGCAATCATCTACATCACAAATCATCTACATCACAAATCATTTACATCAACAATCATCTACATCAACAATCATCTACACCAGAAATCATCTACATCAGCAATCATCTACATCAGCAATCATCTACATCAGCAATCATCCACATCAGCAATCATCCACATCAACACTCCACTCCACATCAGCAACCTACATGAGCAATCATCGACATCAGCAATCAACTACATCAGCAATCATCTACATTAACAATCATCCACATCAGGAATAATTTACATCCGCAATCATCCACATCACTAATCATCTACATCAACAATCATCTACATCAGCAATCATCCACATCAACAATCATCCGCATCAGATATCATCCTAATCAGCAATCATCCACATCAACACTCCACTCCACATCAGCAACCTACATGAGCAATCATCGACATCAGCAATCATTTACATCAACAATCATCCACATCAGCAATCATCCACATCAGCAATCATCCACATCAACAATCATCCACATCAGCTATCATCTACATCAGCTATCGTCCACATCAACAATCGCCGACATCAGCAATCGACTAAATCAGCAATCGCCTACATCAGCAATCAACTACTTCAAAAATCATCTACATCAGCAATCATCTACATCAGCAATCATCTGCATCAGCAATCATCTACATTAACAATATTCTACACCAACAATCATCTCCATCAGCAATCATCTACACCAGCAATCATCTCCATCAGCAATCATCTACACCAGTAATAATCTACATTAACAATATTCTACACCAGCAATCATCTCCATCAGCAATCATCTACACCAGCAATCATCTCCATCAGCAAGCATCTACACCAGCAATCATCTACATCAGTAATCATCTACATCAACAATCATCTACACCAGCAATCATCTACACCAGCAATCAACTACATCAGCAATCGCCTACACCAGCAATCATACACCAGCAATCATCTACATCAGCAATCATCTACATCAGCAATCATCTACTTTAGCAATAATCTGCATCAGCAATAATCTACACCAGCAATCATCTACACCAGCAAACATCTGCATCAACAATTCATTTAATTTTTCATTTATTTATTTATTTCAGGCAATGACATAAAAAAGTACAATCAGCTACACCAGCAATCATCTACACCAGCAATCATCTACACCAACAATCATCTACATCAGCAATCATCTACATCAACAATATGATTTGCCTGAGTGGCTGGTCAGGACAGATTTAAAAAAAAAATCTAAGTTATATTTTTTTTAATCGATTAAGAATCGTTACAGATAAGAATGGCGATTAATAAATAAGTAAACACAGTATTGAAGACTAAGTAGTACTTCTCAGTCCTTACGATTGAGTCGACACTTTGGTTTTATTTCACCACCCAAGGCTGTTGCAAAGAGGCTACGCGCATACATTATTTAACCCTTTTTCTTATTCCTTCTTTTCGGACATGATGAACGGCGCTCGTTTAATTGTGATGTCATTTCCCCCCAGCATGAAGTCAAGTTGTATGCAGATGAACACAGAGTTTTAAAAAACATAACGCCTCAAATCTGATGGGATTGCAATCATGAACAGCGTAGTGAAAAGTGTCAGCGACACTGGCCCTGTACCGACTTGATATCAAATCTACACTTCAATCTGCAGTATCTATAAAATGGTCAATTTCAAAGTGCAGCGTCAGTATTTGCTGAGAAAAGGGGTCGTATTAATTAAGCTGTGCTTCTTCCTACTCCTCTTCGGGCTGGGTGAAAATGTAGCTTGGTAAAAAAGCAAGACATGTCGTGAAGGCCGTTTCTAAAACACAATAATGGACGGCACACACACACACACACACACACACACCCCCACACACTCACACTTCCCACCCCCGAAGACCATTAAAGGCCGCATTGTTTCCCAGGGGTCATCCTGGGTTCCATTCCACACGTTAACACTAACCAGGAAATGAAAATGGAGCATTTATTAGTTCTTGTCAAGGACGGCACAAAAAAAAAAAAGAACCTTAAGCAAGAGTCAATATGTGAAATCAAGCAAAAAAATCATTAGTTTTTTGTTACCGTTTAGCAGATTAATTCTTATTTCCAAACGTATCTGTGATTCAGGAGTCGTCGTGTAGCGCAGAACATCCTGGTAAAGAACAACGTTTTAGTTTGCTGATGAACGACACGTTGAAATGTTTGGTGTAAATCTGCAGGCTGACTTGTTCTAAACTATGAATGATGGACTTTAATGTTGTTCTTTCGACAAGGAGCGGATATTTACTGACACACTCTGTGTGAGTCGTTAACAGTAGATAGAGATCAGATATAATGTAGTATAACTCAGACTAAATAGAATATTATCAAACTAAATTTTGTTTGAAGTTAAAAAAAACAATCAGTTTTGTACCCTTTCCCCTTATATCACCACTATGTAGTGTGATAAATAACATTTAATCAAATGTGTTGTTTTATTAGTAGTGTTATCATTTGCTACGGACTAGTTTTCTCTGGTCCAAGGCACACAGTTGTTTGCACATTTTTAATTTGGCACCAGAAATTCTCATTATTTAATGATTTCTTTCATTCATAATTTTTTCTCTGCAAATTGTGTTTGTATTTTTTTAATGATTTTTTTTTTTTACTCTTTACACTTTTTTTTAACCACTATATGGTGTGATAAATAACATTTAATAAAATGTGTTGTTTTTTATCATGCACTGCAGACTAATTGTGGTCTATACAGGGTTAGATCCCTGATCCGAGTCGTGTCATGAAGGTTTGCAAATGTATGTTTCAATTATGTTACATGTATTATTTTACACAAAACATATTCATTTCCTATGAAATCACTTTTTCCCCCCAAATTGCGTTTGAATTTTTAATATTTCAGCTTTTTACCTTATACACTTATATTTATCAGCATAAAGTGTGTGATAAATAACATTTAATAAAATGTATTTTTTATTATTACATTTTTTTAGTTACTATAGAGTAATGTTCACTGTGGTCCAAGGCAGACATGCAGGGTTCGATCCCTGATCGGCGTTGTATCATAAAGGTTTGCTAATGTATTTTTTAAATTATGTTACATTTTCTTATTTTGCAGCAGATTTTTATATTATTGAACAATTTATTTCCTATGAAATCACCTTTTTTCTCCCAAATTCCATTAGAATTGTTAAAAATTCACTTTGTTTTACCTTTTACATGTATATTTCCATCCCACGTTTGCTTTTTATGTGATAAATAACATTTATCAAAATGTGTTTTTTTTTTTACTGTTTACTTTTATGATTTCGTTCTAGAGTGATCCTGAAATGATAGTTTCTAGTAGTATTGGCCAAAACACTTGATTTTAACTCATGTGATTAATCACAAAAAATATTGCTTTAATTATGTATAGTTTCAGATTAATCATGCAATTTATAGGGATTTTTGACAATAATTAATTGTAAGCTTGTTGACATTGACATTAAATGTTTAGCTGTGTGAGTCGTTATAAAGGTCAGTGATCAGGTCATTTCATCATAAAATAGACCCTGACAGGACCTTAGATAATACTTTCACCAGGTTTTGAGCAAAGTAATTACACACATTCAAGTGTTGGGGTATATAACATTCTGCATTTGTTTTAAGATATTGGGGTCTTTTTTTTAGATTAATTTGAATTATGTAAGAAAATAATTTACTGTGATTAATCATGGTTAATCTAAATTCAAAAGTCTGATTAATCAGATTTTTTTTTAAATAATTATTCGACAGCGCTAATTTTAACACGTAATGTCCTTAGTCTTAATATCATGAATTGTCTTAAAAGGGGCTCCATTATTTCAATAACAATCTACAAGGAACCGTGTGACAAGATCCACGTGTCACTAATGAACACTAATGGAGTTATGTATTATAAAAGAAGGCAGAAATAAAGTTATTAACAGCAATTAACAAGGAAGCTTTGTTTAAGGTGAATATATCGCTGGAACAATGTGGATATGTATTGTACAAAATATTAGTGGTGATATTGATATCTGATATTGATATCAGTCCAATGTCAGAAAAAAAAAGTGCTAGACGTCGGCTTGCATGTGAAATGTGATATCATGTGGAATACAAGCAGCCCTGCAGCGTGTTTACTTGTGTGTGATATCATGTGCAATACAAGCAGTCATGCAGTGGGTTTACTTGTGTGTGATATCATGTGCGATACAAGCAGTCTTACAGCGTGTTTACATGTTTGTGATATCATGTGCGATACAAGCAGTCCTGCAGATGGTTTTAAATGTGTGAGATATCATGTGCGATACAAGCAGTCCAGAAACGTGTTTACTTGTATATGATATAATGTGCGGTACAAGCAGTCCCGCAGCATGTTTATATATGTGAGACAGCATGTGCAATACAAGCAGTCCTGGAGGGTGTTTACTTGTGTGTGATATCATGTGCGATACAAGCAGTCTTACAGCGTGTTTACGTGTGTGTGATATCATGTGCACTGCAGGCAGTCCTTGGGGGTGTTCATTTCTGTGCAATATCATGTGCGATACAAGCAGTCCTGCAGCTGGTTTATATGTGTGAGATATAATGTGTGATTACAGCAGTCCTGCAACGTGTATACTTGTGTGAGATTTCATGTGCGACACACGCAGTCCTGCAACTTGTTTCCTTGTGTGAGATATAATGTGCGATACAATCAGTCCTACAGCTGGTTTATATGTGTGAGATTTCATGTGCGATACAAGCAGTCCTGCAGCGTGTTTTACTTGTGTGATATCATGTGCGATGCAAGCAGTCCTGCAGCCTGTTTACTTGTGCAAAGTTGGATAGCCAGTTATGTCCTCCAACAAATCAAAGGGTTTTGGTAGTTTTCACTTTCAAAACCAGTACAATATATATATATATTTTTTAAAGAACTAGAAAATGCAATTTTGGTAGAAACATTTTGTGTGAAAGCCGAAGAACCAAAGCCAAACTGAAATGCTAACAGTTAGCACGCTGGCCAGACAGCGTCAAATAACAAAAAATGCATGCAAAATGAGCTAGACAAAACCAGCATGCTAACAGTGCTATGCTAAAATGTTAGACTGAGTGAAATACCAATGTATATGAGGTATATCTGTTAAATTACCTAAACAATTTAGCACGCTTGCTAAAACGCTTTCTGTAACACCACGCATCAAAAACCAAAATATGTTACTGAGGTGTGTACCTGAGATTTTTTTTTTAATGCTAAAGTTAGCATGCTTCAAGTACCAAAATAATGAAAAAAGGTAGCATACCAGTGTTAGGATGCTAACAGGTATCATTTGTCAAGTAACAAAATATTTGACCCTGATGTGTATACCTGCAAAATTTGCAAAAAAAATGTTATTAAAATGCTTACAATTGTGCCGCAGGCTGTTGAAAAATTATCTACGGGCCGCACTTTGGACACACCACTGTTCCAAAGTGTAGTATTTCAAGTGTACAAACACCAGGTATGGTAGTACAATGTTTGTACTCACCTTTTTATTATATCCTCATTTTCATTGTAGGTTTTATATCCATTAATGTATTTTATTCCTTTTATTTGTGTATTTGTTTCTATAATGACAAAATAATACACATTTTTTAGGTGAGGGAACTCAAAGCGTGGAAATATGGCAGCGCCTTATGGAATGTTTACAATGAAAACAAACAACAAATACAAATATAGCCATTATTTTGGAATTGAGTTGTATGGTATACCGGTACTAATAAAATACCGCGGTACTCATGAATTAAAAAAAGTAATATACTGCCTAAAAAAAAATACTATTACTCTTTTTTTCTCTCTCTCTTTTCATGGACAAGATGGTGCGCTGTGGTGACATTGCTGGTAATATGAGTCGGGCGCATGTGAGTTAACGCACACACACACAGAGCACTTACAAGCAGAAACAGTGTGGAGACAGAAAAGGGAGAATGGAAGTATTCTGGCTTCAAAACTAACGATAAAGGTGAAGCTATAAACGCTGAAGCGCCACTCTGCAAGCAGTCCTTTAAAACATAGCTAGCTAGCTGTTGTAGCTACTTCTTAAATCACTAATCCTCGCCTCCATGGTGACAAATTAAGTACATTTTTTACAAGTATCATCCCTGCAGGACTAGGAATAGCTAAACATGCTTAACTACACACCGTAGGAGGATACAATAGCTACCCGCTAACAGCAAGCTAGCGCTCCTCAATGTAAACAAATGGCTGGATCTATATTAACATCCACTGTAATGATACCAAGTACAAGAGCGTACTACTTTGATGACATCGATATTTTTTATTATCACAAACTCTTTTTTGTTATTATTTATAAAGTCAGGAAATACGTCTCTGGACACAAGATACTTTTAATTATAACCAATGTATGATCCTGTAACTACTTGGTACCACATTGATACCAAAATGTGTGGTATCAGTCAAAACTGATGTAAAGTAACAAACAGAAGAATAAGTGATTATTACATTTTAACAGAAGTGTAGGTAGAACATGTCAAAACAGAAAGTAAGCAGATATTAACAGTAAATAAACAAGTAGATTAATAATCCATGTTTTACTGTTTGTCCTTCGTAATGTTGACAAAATAAAAGAATGAGAAATGACACAATATGTTACTGCATACGTCAGCAGACCAATTAGGAGCCTTTCTTTGCTAACTTACTACTAAAAGACAAGATGTCGAGTATGTTCTTACTTTTGATTGCAATAAGAAATGTATGTTTGATGTATCATAAGATGTTCTGTTAAAATAAAGCCAATAATGACGGTTTTTTTGTGGTCCCCTATATTTTGAAAAGTATCGAAATACATTTTGGTACCAGTACCGATGCCAAAATACAAACTAATGTCCACCAATAAAGTAACATTTGTTTAAATTACAACATTCTGATCTACATCTTATCCTATAACCGATACAAGTGATTGTATATTATCTTTATTTTTAACATTCCACAAAAAAAAAAAAAAAGTGCTATGCTGAAATTGTATCGCATTTATATCGGCATTAGCCAATACTCAAGGTTCCAATATCAATATTTCGTACAACATATGAGCAGACACAGCAGATAAACTTGCTAGTTCAATAAAAACAATCATTTTGGCTTTGCAAGACCTCTTAAAACTTGACATTCTTGAAGACGTACATACAAAGGTCCTACATAGGGTCTTCTCAAATAGTGGGGCGACACAGGCGTGTGACCCCATGCTTTATCAGTATCATGCTTTAAACCTCATTTCGAAAAGCTGTGCGCTACGAAACGTGCTCAAAGCCATTAATACTGACTTCCTCATTTTGATTAAAAAAATCAAAAGCACAAATTGTTTCGTTCATTTTTGTTTTGTCTGCTTAAACTGGTTTATATACTGTGAATGTTGCTGATCAATATTAATGTGTTATTTATTGAGGTTATTTAATTTTATTTTACAGCATCAGATGGTTTAGGTCGGTCAAAATATGTCTATAATTTAAATAAGGATTTTAATAATTTTTAAAATTTCAAGCAAATTGGTGCACTTTAAATCTTTTCTGTTGCCGACTAAAAAACAATGTTAACGAGAACTAAGTGCGTGTGAATGCAATGTACACGTGAAGCAAAGTGAAAATGCTTAAAGGGGAACATTATCACCAGACCTATGTAAGCGTCAATATATACCTTGATGTTGCAGAACAAAGACCATATATTTTTTTAACCGATTTCCGAACTCTAATTGGGTGAATTTTGGCGAATTAAACGCCTTTCTATTATTCGCTCTCGGAGCGATGACGTCACAACGTGACGTCACATCGGAAAGCAATCCGCCATTTTCTCAAACACATTACAAACACCTAGTCAAATCAGCTCTGTTATTTTCCGTTTTTTTGATTGTTTTCCGTACCTTGGAGACATCATGCCTCGTCTGTGTGTTGTCGGAGGGTGTAACAACATGAACAGGGACGGATTCAAGTTGCACCAGTGGCCCAAAGATGCGAAAGTGGCAAGAAATTGGACGTTTGTTCCGCACACTTTACCGACGAAAGCTATGCTACGATAGAGATGGCAAGAATGTGTGGATATCCTGCGACACTCAAAGCAGATGCATTTCCAACGATAAAGTCAAAGAAATCTGCCGCCAGACCCCCATTGAATCTGCCGGAGTGTGTGAGCAATTCAGGGACAAAGGGCCTCGGTAGCACGGCAAGCAATGGCGGCAGTTTGTTCCCACAGACGAGCAAGCTAAACCCCCTGGATGTCTTGGCTCACACCGTCCCTTATGCCACCAAAGATGATCAAGAGAAGAATATCGACCCTAGCTTCCCTGGCCTGCTGACATGAGAGTATGTCTACAGAATATATTAATTGATGAAAATTGGGCTGTCTGCACTCTCAAAGTGCATGTTGTTGCCAAATGTATTTCATATGCTGTAAACCTAGTTCATAGTTGTTAGTTTCCTTTAATGCCAAACAAACACATACCAATCGGTTAGAAGGCGATCGCCGAATTCGTCCTCGCTTTCTCCCGTGTCGCTGGCTGTCGTGTCGTTTTCGTCGGTTTCGCTTGCATACGGTTCAAACCGATATGGCTCAATAGCTTCAGTTTCTTCTTCAATTTCGTTTTCGCTACCTGCCTCCACACTACAACCATCCGTTTCAATACATGTGTAATCTGTTGAATTGCTTAAGCCGCAGAAATCCGAGTCTGAATCCGAGCTAATGTCGCTATAGCTTGCTGTTCTATGCGCCATGTTTGTTTGTGTTGGCATCACTATGTGACGTCACAGGAAAATGGACGGGTGTATATAACGATGGTTAAAATCAGGCACTTTGAAGCTTTTTTTTAGGGATATTGCGTGATGGGTAAAATTTTGAAAAAAACTTCGAAAAATAAAATAAGCCACTGGGAACTGATTTTTAATGGTTTTAACCCTTCTGAAATTGTGATAATGTTCCCCTTTAAATACGTCCAGGGTGAGTGGAGTGTGTGGATGTTCCAACAGGTCAAATTGGATGATAACTATGTTATATGAAGAGGTTTGTATACTGCCCATTCATTTGCAACGGGGAACAATTCCTGGTAATTCCGGGTAAAAGGGAATTGTCGGTTGATTTGCACGTCCAGAATGAGAGGAGTGTGTGGATGGTGGAAACTTTTCACTTGGGTAAGAACTTTGAAAATGTCAATTCATGTGAATGGGAGTTTCCTGGAAATTTCGGGGAAAACTAGGAATTTGTGAAAATATAGATATCACATTTGTCCTA